>NC_054707.1:5179533-5224637 GCF_016097555.1 Gigantopelta aegis
GTAGTCGTAGTAGTAATAGTGGTAGTGGTAGTAATAGTAGTAGTAGTCGTAGTAGTAGTAGTAGTAAAACTAATAGTGGTAGTAATTATTTAGTAGTAATAATAATAATAAGAAGAAGAAGAAGAAGAAAAAGAAGAAGAAGAAGAAGAAGAAGAAGAAGAAGAAGAAGAAGAACAACAACAACAACAACAACAACAACAACAACAACAGCAATAATAATAATAGCATCAACAGCAATAGTACCAGTAGCAGTAATAATAGTAATAGTAATAGTAAATAGTAATAGTACTATACCTGAACGTTCTTTACATGAAGATCTTTGCGAGAAGAGCGAGAAACATGGTAGAGACTGAAGCAACCATCATGGGCCCGCCTTAACAAGAAAATACATAAACATAATTTATATAACTGAAACATTTCTCTCCAGTGAATAATGGATTTGTGGAATAATCTGAATGAGGAATTACTTTAGTGTTCATATTCACTTAAGTTTTTTCTTGTTGAGATACGTAACTTCTTGGTTGATCATAAAATTAATTGGAACTAGTACTAACACCACAACATCCAGAAACATGTTCGATTTGCCAAAATTCAAACTTTGAAGCAAACAGCAGCCCCAAGTTCAGACAGCAAACACTTCGCTAACGTTCGCGACCTATTTGATTGGTTCCCGATGTGACCATTTGGTTTACTATGAAGCGAATACACCAGTCTAACGGACGTTTTCCGCTCGGTCTGGCTGAACTCAGGGTTGTATTTGATGTCTAAGTTAACAGTAAAACGGCCCGTAATAGCTGTCAATATTTTACAATAATAATGATCGGCGGATTTATGCTTTAGGTAATGACGTTTAGACCACGAAACCCTGTCGAGAATAAATAAGAATAATGTGACTAGGGGCGTATTTTAAAGTATGCTTCATGCTAGCCCTCATAAGCGTACGGGCTCCTATTTTTGTAGTGGGGGGGGGGGGGGGGGGGGGACAGGCTAGTTTTTACCCAAATTAAAGGAAAATGCCCGAATCCGGATAACAGCATTTATTCATATCAGCATTAGTGTCAGACAGCTATATAGAGTTGCTAACGAATCACTATGCATGTTTACATGGATTACAACTACTTTTGAGGGTAGAATAATAGAAATACGTGTTAAAAAGGTCTCAAATTAACATATTTTGCCCGAATGTCTGTATAATGTGTGCCTGAATTGAAGGATTTGTTCCAGGACTACGGGGGCAGTTACCTCCCCCTCCTGCTCCCCTGTCAGGCACGCTTATGCTAGCCGTCTACTGCGGTCGCGTCGTATGTTAGGTAAACACTGACCTATATCCTGCCCCTCGGATATAAGTAGGACTGCTGTTATCTACTTTAGAAACTCATGGATCGATAGACAAGAATGATTTGCGCCTCGACAAGTTGCTGCTTTTATTTCGTGTAAATTCTAAATATGAACGATTATAATGACTAGATAAATTATGACAGAAATATAGCTTTGTGGACGGAATTATTTAATTCACACTAGTATATGATCAGGAAAGGAATGTTGCATTGTTCAAAGTTAAATATTTTTGATTTTCACGTGATGGTTTTGAGTATTTTTTTTTTTAACACTGTTTTGAAAACCAATGTTTGTATGTTAAAATGAAGCAATAATATTGTTGTTATATATATATTTGTATTTTGTGTTGGTGTATAGATATTTCAGGCGACTAGGCGTTCAACACGTGTGGACCTAATAATCTAGCCTATCTTGGACACACCAACCGGGGAATCTCGGAGGATGTGTCCAAGACAGTCGTGCTTGAACCTTCAGTGAATGTAAGCACGAGTCCAGTGGTTGACTGATTGCGTGATTAATAATCTAGAAAACGGTGAAGTTGGTATATTTTCCCCCATGTTATGTAGGATAGCAGGATAAGTAAAATAACCGGTTAATGTCTTAAGACATCGGCTTTATCATGTTCAGGTCGAATGGCGAATGCTGCGAGGCTCTGACCATCGCAGGATAAGGTCGATATCTTAAGATAGTAACCTGTTATTTTCTATATATTCTGTCGTATTTAAAAAATGTGGAAGGAAAATACCTACCATTGTCACACAGGATGTTCGTACTCTTAATTGCCTCGAGTTTGAGAGGTCCGTAGATGTCGTGGCTGCTGCAGTCTACCATGGTAAGGCAAGACATGAAAGACATCTGGGCGCTGTAAAATAAAAACAATTACTAAGAACACACAATGGGGGAAAGGATGATAAATACGTTTTCTTGGAGAAAGGAGGTGGTGGTGCACAATTTATTTAGAGTTTTCTTGGATGGCCTCGGGCGCCATTTTTCTAGCATCTGAAGAACAAAATAACAATATAGCAATATTTGAAATGACACTTCGAGTGTTCGCACGCATACAATAACTACACACAAACACACATGTGTATGTTTCTGAACGACAAAACCGTACTACATAGTCAGGCCCGTATCTCTGCACAATACAGAGTCGAATGAGCATTTGGCAAAATAGTGGTTGATTCTACGAATCGCTATCCAGTGCCTCGTCTATAGGAGGACAGCCACTCCCGAGAAGATTCTTTACGTGGGATTTAATCCCTCTTGCACCTTTAAAAGAGGACTGCCACTCCCAAACTAGTTTACTATGTATGTATGTATGTATGTATGTATGTATGTATGTAAGTATGTATGTATGTATGTATGTATGTTTGTATGTATGTATGCATGTATCTTATACATATGTATGTATTGATGTATGATTATCTATATATTGTATGTATGTCGATGTTGACTGTTCATACATAGATATTAACGCACTGGCGCAGGGGATAATTAAATCCTTTCTGGCCTCACAGACTGGCACTCGAATCTGTGGCACCGAATCGCCCGCAAATTGTAAGACTAACCACGATGCGATATATATATATATCCGGCAATGTTTGTAACAGTACATAACTGAAATGTTTTGTTTATAGGACAGCACATACCTCGGACTTTCATATACTTGCATATCACTAACATAATAATCAATAACGTGTATTTACAACTAACTTACGCGCATGATTTTACTACATTGCTAACAGCATTCGGCAGTGCCATCTTTAATTCTGTTCGGCAGTTCTCGGCGCCGTTGACGTCACATTCGCTGTTTACCGTAACAGCCACATCTGTAGAATAAAATGTAAAATAATTTACATCAGTAATTATTAACCGAAATACTATATCGAAATATAAATTTCGATTAATAAATAAAATAATAATACACCCCACCACCACCCCCTAAAAAAAAAAACCAAACAAACAAATAAACAAAAACTATTCCTGAAAGCAACAACACAACAAAACAAAGAGAGAAAAAACCCACCAATTTGTCAATAAGAACAAATACTAAAATACAACCCCTCCCACCTCCAACAACAACAGTAACAACTGCAATAACAACACCAATAGAAAAGGAGTGATTGAGAAAAAAAGAGATTCGAGTTGGTTTTCGCATTAATATTTTAAACTGTACAAGAAACAAATTGATATCGCATTTCGTAAAAATATATTGTAAAACAAATTACAACATGAGGTTGCTACCAAATCGACTTTTACAATGTTACTATTAACAGGACACTAAGACCGTCAGTGAATATTGCAAACTGCATTTTCTATACAAATAAAGACTATCTTTAAACACATCGGAAATAAGAAAGGAAAGACATGCTTGTTTAACGATACCTCAACACAGCTTAGACACAGATTTGAAGCGTAACAGACCAACTCACCGAAAATCTCGAAAATTAAAAAAAACCCAAACAACCAAACCCACAAACCAAAAACTAAACCAAACCACCCCAAAACAACAGCAAACAAAACAAAAACAAACCGCCAAAACACCCAACAACAACAAAAACATGAATTCCAAATGATAAAAGTGAAGAAAACTATCTTCACTGAAATGCTCAGTTTAAAACGAGAAACAACAGATATAATCACAACCTACTGTCATTTTACTTACTGAGAAGGACAATGAATGCCAGGATAATATTCCTCATCTTTGACGACATCTGTGAAGATGAATAACGACTTCAACACTGTCTGGAGCGAGCCGAGCGAGGATTGAACAATACAAAGAGAAACATAATACATGTTATATATATTCTGTGTTTACCATGCCAACCACATCACAGATATGTCAAGTAGCCAAGGTGTTGTCAACAACTAGGACGAATGACGAATGTGGTTCGAGGTTCGTTTAATGATGGCTTCTTTATGATCATTTGTATATAAAACTATCGCTAAATGTTTGAAGATATTAAACGCCAGATTTCAGCAGTTTACAATAATAATAAAGCTAGTGTTGTATATGTTTTAAAATTATATATATATTGCGGTTGCATTCAAACAAATCCATTTTTATTCTATATGTTCGTTCTTTATATTAGAAATTTTTGCAAGACTGATCAGTAAAAACAAGATAATTAAGATAATTTTAGTAAGGATGCCGATTCCTTACACGATGGCATCAGAACATCGTTTGAGTAAACAATAGATACTCTGAACATCACATTGTATACTACTTTTACTGTCTGAATTGAATATTAACTATGGTTCTTTAAAGAATAGTTCATTAGAATATTCTTACTATTTTACATTCGAATGTAATCTTTTTTTCTTTAATGCACTTGGGTTTTTCTTATAATTGTAGGTATTTCTAAAACGAATGAAAGCAAATCGAGATAAAATACACCGAGACAGACAAATGTGAAATTTAATTTACATCCAATTAAGGTTCAAGCACGCTGTCCTGGGCACATACACACCTCTAGGCTGTTTGTTCAGGACAGTGGGTTAGTTGTTAGTGGTTAGTGAGAGAGAGGGTCGATGTAGTGGTCTTACACCTACCCAATGAGTCGTTAAAACTCGCTCTGAGTGGGAGCCGGTACCGGGCTGCGAACCCTGTACCTGCCAGCCTTATGTCCGATGGCTTAATCAGAATACCTACCACTGAGAGCTGTTAAAAATGTGAAATGCCTGACTTCCGCTTAAATAACACATGGTAGACATATTACGGCCATTTCACAATATTACGCATCACTGACTAATATGATATTTAATGCAATACCCTATTTTAAACTTTTATTTATTTGGGGTGAAAATCGAGACCCTCCAGTCTGTGATCTCGTAAATTATCATGGATAACTATTTTAGACTAATTAACCGATATTCACATACATATCTGAATTATATGTGAATTTTTCAAAAGAATGACTCGGAATTGTTACTTCAATTAAAACTATCGAAAAAAAGAGAAACTTATATCTGATACACTGTAAAACCACGAATATTTTGAAAGCATGGTATATGGAGTTTGATAACAAATAGTCAAAACAGATAGATCTTAGGATAATTTACCATAGTTAGTTAACTAACAATTATCAGCAAAAAACATCTGTTATATAGCCAATATATATTCTATCACAGAAACCTAACTGAACATGATAACTGGTGAACTGCTGGCTGTCGGATGCTGGTGAACCCAAGTGAATGCTCCACTGCAATGACGTCATTGGTGTCCTCGTTTTCCCCCACCACAAACACCGACAGTAAGACATATCCGTCGGACGCTCCTTCTAGATGAAGATTCTAGAAGGGTAGACAACCTCAGGTTTCAAATTAATCCATATGAGATCTGAATTTTTTTTTTATATCTGAAGAATATTTCTAAAACTGGAGACCTACATTACTTCTAAAATATCACAAATTAAATTATATTCTAATGTATAACAAATATAATAGTAAAAACGTATTTTGAGAAATAATACATAAAAATCAAGCTCTTTGTTGTTTTTAGATTTTGTTTCTGGTTTTATGTAATACATATATTGACAGATGCATCGTTCAAATCACTAGGAGCGGTAATCGTAAGTTAGCAAAGTTGCGCCAGATTCTTGTCTTCAATAAAACCACTAAAGTATTTTACGATTCACTAGGAGCGATAAAGTATTTTACGATTCACTAGGAGCGGTAAAGTATTTTACGATTCACTAGGAGCGGTAAAGTATTTTACGATTCACTAGGAGCGGTAAAGTATTTTACGATTCACTAGGAGCGGTAAAGTATTTTACGATTTTCTTATTTATGCCAGTGAAAATAATGTCTGGATAGCTCTTCACATTGAAAGGTGGCACTATTTAGTTCAGTAGGTAGAGCGCTCACTTGATTTGCTTGAATCGTAGGATCGAACCATCTCGGAGGACCACTGCGATTTTCATTACCGCAACAAGTGACCCACGGATATATATCGAAAGCATGGTATGTGCTATCCTGTGGGAATGTACAAATAAAGGATCCCTTGCTGTTAACGGAATAATGCAGCGGGTTTCCAGTGAAGAAGACTATTACAGAATTACAAAATAACCCACTTGCAATAGTCGAAGATGAATAAATCAATATGCTCTAGTTGTGTCGTTAATTAAAACAAACTTGCACTTTACTTGATTGTCATATTTTATGCTCATGTGATGCTAGACATAAGGGTGTGATGTAGCTTACCGATAGAGCGCTCGCCTAACGTGTTTGATCGACTGCCCTCAAAGGACTCTCCCCATTGGGCTATTTCTCGTTCCAACCAGTGCCCCACAACTTGTGTAACAAAGCTTAGCGGTAAAGCGCTCGCCTAACGTGTTTGATCGACTGCCCTCAATGGACTCTGGTTTGTTTTCACGTCCCAGCCAATGCTGCATAACTTGTGTAACAAAGCTTAGCGGTAAAGCGCTCGCCTAACGTGTTTGATCGACTGCCCTCAATGGACTCTGGTTTGTTTTCACGTCCCAACCAATGCTGCATAACTTGTGTAACAAAGCTTAGCGGTAAAGCGCTCGCCTAACGTGTTTGATCGACTGCCCTCAATGGACTCTGGCTTGTTTTCACGTCCCAACCAATGCCCCACAACTTGTGTAACAAAGCTTAGCGGTAAAGCGCTAGCCTAACGTGTTTGATCGACTGCCCTCAATGGACTCTGGTTTGTTTTCACGTCCCAACCAATGCTGCATAACTTGTGTAACAAAGCTTAGCGGTAAAGCGCTCGCCTAACGTGTTTGATCGACTGCCCTCAATGGACTCTGGCTTGTTTTCACGTCCCAACCAATGCCCCACAACTTGTGTAACAAAGCTTAGCGGTAAAGCGCTAGCCTAACGTGTTTGATCGACTGCCCTCAATGGACTCTGGTTTGTTTTCACGTCCCAACCAATGCTGCATAACTGCAATGGAAGTGATAGAGAGGATATTTAATATTTTGTTTTTGAATACGTCTTTTATAACAGTGAGTGATGAGAGAACAGCGAAGCGAAGCAGTGAGTGAAAATATGGTTGTAACACATCACGAGTTGACATAAAAATCGTATTAAAAATAATCCACCATGAAATGGTCCATTTATTATATACATCTTTCCTAATTTTTAATTCTAGCTCCAGCAAGTGCACCACGACTGGTATATCGAAGGCCGTGGTATGTGCTATCCTGTCTATGGGATGGTGCATTTAAAAGATCCCTTGCTGCTAATCGAAAATAGTAGCCCATGAAGTTGCGAAAGCTGGTTGCCTCCCTCAATTTCTCCGTGGTCCTTAAAGCCCCGGTCATATTGTCAAGGATCGTCTGGTCGGATCCACGACGGATGAAACCTCACGGATAACCCCGGATAGTGGTCTAAGAATTGTCTCGAATGACGCCGGATCGTATTCGTGGCTAACCCGGCGTCCTGGTCCATGATAGTGAGATCTGGGCTTGAGGCCAGGGATTACTACGATTAAGGTCTCACTACACAGATCACTTCCGGGTGAGAGTTCATTCATTCATCAGTTCCTAATTGTGGCACATGTTATGGTTCACATATTCACTTCTAGGAAATGGTGAAGAATTAAAACAATATGTATGTTTAATGGTAAGCCTTCTGGCTGTATTTTGCCCATGTTATTTTGTAATATTGTGCATCGACCTTTTGGGACATGGGTATATAGCGCAAGTGATAGCCGGAGTGAATCGGTTAATGAACCACCTGTTCGGACCGGTACTACAGCCAAATGCGGTCATATAGCAAAAAACTGAGACGGAAATGTTCACAATTTTGGAGTGAATATAAATGCTTATATAATGTATGTTCGCAATGGTGTATGTTGTTAGTGCCAACAAGAACCCGTTCTATGGGCAATCTTCGCTTGAAGTTGGGTAAGTTAACATGGGTTTCAATGGCAGATGACATCTGTGTAATGAGACCATAATGTAAAACATGAAATTAATGTTTATCCCAAAATATATAAGTTTAGCAAGCCAAAATGAAAATGTACTAGTGTAGCATCCTTATAAAAGGTAATTACATCGATGTGGATTTGAGCCAAGGTTATGGGGGCCCTATTTGGGTAAATATAGCAAACATGTCAATTTTATTTATTTTTATTTTATTTTTATTTTTTAGGGGTGTGTGTGTCAAAATGTATATTCTAGTGTTCTTATATGTAATAAATAAATTGATATGAGTGTCTAACACTGAGTTTCTCATTGTAAAAGGTCAAAATTCAAGGTCACAAGGTCAGTATCCAAATTCACCCTAATTTCTGTGATTTTGTGCATAATGAATTTTTTCGAATGTACAGTCATAGTGACAAACAATTTTGATGGTATTCTGAATATATAACATAGTATTCTACTATGAAAGTAGAATTTGTATCTGCCATCAATAATATGTGTATCTTCATGCTGAAATATACAGAAAAAACAACAGGATTTCAACACTTCATTATGAAACAATTGTTGCCCATAGCAACAATTGACGGAAACTAATATTTTTAATGAACTAACTAGATAATTAGCTTCTTTGTATGTTCCCCATATCAGAACTACCAAAAAGGTCATACATTACCATATAGTGGCTGCTTGTTTGATGGCCATCTATTGTGTGGATGACCAAGGGGTAACAATGTGATATGAAGTTTTATTGGATGGTATGGTGCATCTATCTTTTGGTGTATTGGTTAGAGTTCTTAAGTTACACGGCTCTAGTATAGCTTTTCATGGTGTAAATGACCCAAATTATCAAACTGACTTCAAACCAAGTTTGACAAAATCGGTCACTAGACTTTAAGGTCTCACTACACAGATCACTTCCGGGTGAGAGTTCATTCATCACGGTCCACTATAGTTCCTAATTGTGTCACATGTTATGGTTCACATATTCACTTCTAGGAAATGGTGAAGAATTAAAACAATATGTATGTTTAATGGTAAGCCTTCTGGCTGTATTTTGCCCATGTTATTTTGTAATATTGTGCATTGACCTTTTGGGACATGGGTATATAGCGCAAGTGACAGCCGGAGTGAATCGGTTAATGAACCACCTGTTCGGACCGGTACTACAGCCAGATGCGGTCATAAAGCAAAAAACTGAGACGGAAATGTTCACAATTTTGGAGTGAATATAAATGCTTATATAATGTATGTTCGCAATGGTGTATGTTGTTAGTGCCAACAAGAACCCGTTCTATGGGCAATCTTCGCTTGAAGTTGGGTAGTTTAACATGGGTTTCAATGGCAAATGACATCTGTGTAATGAGACCTAAGTACGGATAAGTATGGTTTAAGTACGGTTTATTACGGATTAGAACGGATTATTACGTTCTTCTACGGATCATTAAGGATGTACTACGGTTGTTCGGTCCGTGATGAATTTTTTGACATGTTCAAAGTTTTCACGGACATACAAGTACTACTACGATTGATCAGGGATTTAATACGGACAGCTACGGTCCTTTACGGACCACAACGGATTATCACGAATGATACCGGATCGTATTCGTAGCTAACCCGGCGTCCTGATCCTTGATAGTGTGACCGAGGCTTAACCATATATCTGACGCCGTATAACCGTAAATAAAATGTGTTGAGTGCGTCGTTAAATAAAACATTTCCTTCCTTCCCTCCTTCCTTCCTAAATTTTGACAATTTTTTTTCGCATTTGTCAATATATTTCGTTTATCCTATCGAAAACACATAACTTTATTATATATTTGTTTCGTTAGAGATAATTCACTTGACCATGGACCTTTTAAAAGAAATATGAATAATAGTTATCTTTATCTAATTATTAAATGAATAGTCTTTTAATAATACTTTTGTACAAAAATACCTGACAAAGCGATCGTGTAAAACAGATACAAAAACAAAACATGAACTGAACTGGAAGTTAAACTTTACACTCAACGACAGAACTACAGAACGACAGAACTACAGAACGACAGTACGACAGAACTACAGAACGACAGTACGACAGAACTACAGAACGACAGTACGACAGTACGATAGAAATACAGAACGAGAACGACAGTACGACAGAACGACAGTACGACAGTATGACAGAAATACAGAACGAGAACGACAGAACGACAGTACGACAGAACTACAGAACGACAGTACGACAGAACGACAGTACGACAGAACTACAGAACGAGAACGACAGAACGACAGCACATTGTGTCACCATTATTTAGCTTCCTACTCGATTAGTTTTAGATATTTCGAGTTGACATAAAACACGTATTCAGTAAAACCGACAATAAAATGGTATATTTATTATGTACATCTTCCTACCACAAAATGGTCTATTTATTATGTACATCTTCCTACCACAAAATGGTCTATTTATTATGTACATCTTCCTACCACAAAATGGTCTATTTATTATGTACATCTTCCTACCACAAAATGGTCTATTTATTATATACATCTTCCTACCACAAAATGGTCTATTTATTATATACATATTAATAAATTTCACAATATTTTTCGCTTTTTGTTAATACTTTTCGTTTATCCTATCGAAAATCCGTAACGCGATGATATATTTATTTTATGTTGAGACTATTCCATAAAGGTTTCATCAGGCGAGCGCTTTACTACTGGGCTAAGTCTCACTCCTGGAAATGTAAATCGACGCGGACTGATACGGTTTTGATATAGGAATACGGTTTTGTCGTTCCGATTATATCGATGTGGTCCGTATCACACAGGTCAAAGTCCAAAGAAAGAGTAAACATTATAACGATAGTGCTTTAACATTTGATTTCATTCCTCGGGCGAACAGTCCTCTACTGATAACAGCTGGTTATCTCGCTATGTTGCAAAACACTACCCGATGACCCAGTACAGTGTCACCAATGGGTATTGAGTGTTAAAACGGAAGACGATAGAATGTTTTTGATGGAATAGTTACCGGTAAGTCAAGCACACTCACACACTCACGAGACCGCACGCACATACACCATATACACCAGACACACGCACCCACATGCGCACGCACATACAAACACACATACATGCAATCACACACACACACACACACACACACACACAGAGAAACACACACGCACACACAGAGAGACACACACACACAGACACAGACACAGACACACACACAGACACAGACACAGAAACACACACAGACAGACAGACACACACACAGACAGACAGACAGACAGACACACACACACACACATAGACACACTGATACATACACACACATGCACTCACAGACGACACACAAACACACATACACACATATAGAGACACACTCTCTCTCACACACACGATCACAAACACACACACACACACACACACACTCACACGCACATACACTCACACATACACACAGACATACACACATACACATACACACATAGAAACACATACATACACTCATACATACACACCCATACACACATACACACACACACACAGACACAGCCACACACACATACACATACACAAATACACACACACACACAGACACAGCCACACATATACACATATATACACATATACACACACAGTTACTTAAATAGTACATCGTCAACAATGTCTTATCTGTTATTTTTACATGTAACATAACTAATATATGTCTTGAGCCGTAGTGTGTGTGTGTGTGTGTGTGTGTGTGTGTGTGTGTGTGTGTGTGTACATGTGTCTATGTATATATGTATGTATGTATGTTGCATGTATGCGTGTAAGCATCTGTGTGTGTGTGTGTGTGTGTGTGTGTGTGAATGTATGCATGTATGTATGCATGTATGCATGTATGTACATGTATGTATGTATGCATGTATGCATGTATGCATGTTATATGTATGTGTGTGTGTAAGCATGTGTGTGTGAATGTATGCATGTATGTGTGTTAACGTGATTTGTAATAATATGTGAGGATAGTAATTGCAACATAATTATGTAAATGTTTGTGCCTTTGCATAATTAATATAAACGTTTTCATGATTTTTGTATGAACCCAGCGTAAGGTTTTCTTCATATTCCAGAAACTACGATTTTTAGGAAATATGTCTTGTCGTGCTGATGTCCTGCCGATTTTGCTCGTAGTTTTTCTACCACTAACATGTGTTATAACGTAAGTATGGTTTGTTTATATTACATCAACTGACGTTTGTTTTATAACCGTGTTATTGTTCTGTTCTACCGCTGACGTGTTGTATAGAAAACATGTTTAGTTTGATGACATATGAACAGTTACTGATCTTTGTTTGAACAGCCAAGCTATTTTCCTGTCTCTGCGGCAAAACCTTACATTTTTCATATTCTTTAGTTAATAATTCTACAAAAGATCTCAAGTGGTAACGCATTACATTTTGTTTCTAATATTATTGAGTTAATTATGCAAAAGATGTTGAGTGGCAACACATTGCTGTTTTATATTTTTGAGTTAATTATACAAAATATCTCGAGTGCCAATACATTACATTTTTCATTATTATACAAAATGTCTCGAGTGGCAACAAATTACATTTATTGTATTCTTGAGTTAATTATACAAAATGTCTCGAGTGGCAACAAATTACATTTATTGTATTCTTGAGTTAATTATACAAACTATCTCGAGTTCTTGAGTTCATTATGCAAACTACTTTGAGTGGCAAGACATTACTTTTTTCATATTGAGTTAATTATGCAAAATATCTCAAGCGGTAAAACATTACATTTTTCATATTCGTGAGTTAATTATGCAAAACATCTCCAGTGACAACATATTACATTTTTCATATTTGTGAGTTAATTACGCAGCGATAATATGGTGGTGGTGGTGGTGGTGGTGGTGGTGGGGGGGGGGGGGTTGGAAGGGATGTGGACAAGGCTTAGTTAAGTCCGTTGAGTGCTCGCCTGAGGTGCTTTCGTTGCAGGATCGAACCACCTCGGTGAATACATTCAACTGATTGAGGTTTTTTTCTCATTACAGCCAGTGCACCACAACTGTCAAAGGCCGTGGTTTGTGCATTCCTTTCTACGAGAAAGTGTTTATAAAAAAATCCATTGCTACTAATAAAAAAAATTAAGCGGGTTTCCTCTCTAAGACTCTATGTCAGAGTTACCAAATGTTTGACATCCAATAGCCGATGATCAATTAATCAATATGCTCTAGTGGTGTCGTTAAACAAAAAAAACAACAACAACAGTATATTCATAACATTTACAAACGTGACAAATGCATACCCGTTCTAAAAATGTGATAAAAACAAAACTGCTTCCAACTATTTAATATTAAAATGTACTGAAATTATTTTACATTTAAAAAAAGTAAGATTTTTCATGTCAACTTTGCCGTAGAAAATTCTTTGAGATTGGTTTTTGTGTGTGTGTGTGTGTGTGTGTGTGTGTGTGTGTGTGTGTGTGTGTGTTTTATAGCGTTACAAATTTATTTGCTTGTCTAGTTTCTCTTTTCTTCATTTGTTTATTTTGTCATTTCAGTTATGTTATGGCAGTTGTACTGGGCCACGTGGACCCCGAGTTTCCATACATTAGGTATGTGAGATTGCACTTGCTTACATCGATAAATTCTAGAATTTCCATACATTAGGTATGTGAGGTTGCGCTTGCTCACATCGATAAATTCTACACTTTCCATACATTAGGTATGTGGGGTTGCGCTTGCTCACATCGATAAATTCTAGAGTTTCCATACATTAGGTATGTGAGGTTGCGCTTGCTTACATCGATACATTCTACACTTTCCATACATTAGGTATGTGAGGTTGCGCTTGCTTACATCGATACATTCTAGAGTTTCCATACATTAGGTATGTGAGGTTGCGCTTGCTTACATCGATACATTCTACACCTTCCAAACATTAGGTATGTGAGGTTGCGCTTGCTTACATCGATACATTCTAGAGTTTCCATACATTAGGTATGTGAGGTTGCGCTTGCTTACATCGATAAATTCTAAAGTTTCCATACATTAGGTATGTGAGGTTGCGCTTGCTTACATCGATAAATTCTAAAGTTTCCACACATTAGGTATGTGAGGTTGCGCTTGCTTACATCGATAAATTCTAAAGTTTCCATACATTAGGTATGTGAGGTTGCGCTTGCTTACATTGTCGCGCTTTCTTGCATCGATAAATTCTAAAGTTTCCATACATTAGGTATGCGAGGTTAGGCTTGCTTACATTGATAAATTCTAGAGTTTCCATACCCTTCAGAAAAAGTAGGGAAACCTGAAATATTAATGATAACATCAACTATTAGACCGAACATACGTTTTGACCACAGACATCCTAGTAAAGAACGTTCAGGTCTGTTTATCAACACACCGAAAAACATTCCATAGTTTGCACGTGCATCACACAGTTGTCCCGTGGAACATTATTTCTGTCAATCTTTTTCATTCTGTTGATTATACAGTTGTTATTGTTCTGCTTTTAGTCATTTTTATTGTTTGAATTTGCGATTTACTGATAAATTTTTTGTCAACTTTCAAATTTCACTCCTGACCCCAATCGTCCTTCCAGATCTTTGGTGGTCATAAAACCTACTGTAATACTGAACTACCAATTAATTCACTATTAACATTTATCTATCACAAAAAACAAAACATCTATATTCGCGTCTAGATACGTTCAATATGTTAACTTAATATTTATGAATACTATTCGTCCACATGTGTTTTATGTATATAACTATCACAAAAAGAAAACATCTGTATCCGCGTCACATTCAACATGTTAACTTAATATTTATTAATACTATTCGTGTTTTATTTATATAACTATCACAAAAAGAAAACATCTGTATCCGCGTCACATTCAACATGTTAACTTAATATTTATTAATACTATTCGTGTTTTATGTATATAACTATCACAAAAAGAAAACATCTGTATCCGCGTCACATTCAACATGTTAACTTAATATTTATTAATACTATTCGTGTTTTATGTATATAACTATCACAAAAAGAAAACATCTGTATCCGCGTCACATTCAACATGTTAACTTAATATTTATTAATACTATTCGTGTTTTATGTATATAACTATCACAAAAAGAAAACATCTGTATCCGCGTCACATTCAACATGTTAACTTAATATTTATGAATACAGTCAAATTCTGCTACACTGCATTTAATCCATTCAACTGATTGGGGTTTTTCTCATTATAACCAGTGCACCACAACTGGTCAAAGCCAATGGTATGTGCTTTCCTGTCTGTGGGAAAGTGCATATAAAAGATTCCTTGCTGCATTAGACAAAATGTAGCGGGTTTCCTCAGATGACTACGAGTCAGAATTATCAAATGTTTGACATCCAACAGTCGTTGATTAATTAATCAATGTGCTCTAGTGGTGTCGTTACCCAAATCAAACATTATTTTATTTAATATTTATATCTACTATTAAATTCTGCTACACTGCATTTAATATGTACACAACTACCACAAAAAAACAACAACCTAGCATGACATTATTTTTTCAAGCGCAACAATTTAAATATGTGACGATTCTTAAAGGGACAGAACCTAGTTTTTAAACACTACAACCTATTTTTTCACTATTAAAACCGTTTTTTTGATAATTTAAATAACAAGTGCTCGTATTTTATTAGTTAGAATATTCATTTGCGTACACCTGAAGTGGTTCTGGTCATCCAGATTTTTGCAACACCCCAAAATACATTTTTCATAATTCTAAAAACGCACGTTCGTCTGCGAATAAATAGTTATCTAGCCAAGCTATAGATATTTTTAGACAACATTTCCCTGTTTAAACACCACATACTTTAATAGCTTTTCTCTGTTATAGCCGTATCCAAATGTATGTTGCAGGTTTGTAGATTAAATAAACTCAGTGTCCATTTTTACGGGCTACAGCTAGGGTATGCGCCTTTAACCAAATTTCTGTAACTGAGATTGGATTTACTTGCAGCGACACCGGAACTGTACCGCCAGAAAGCTGCGTGTTTGGCATTCTGCTCGGCCTGTACGCTTTCATTTGTAAGTAACTCAAATTTAAAGTATGTTAGTGTTAGAGACCTCGACGCGAGGAGTGTGATTAATTGCTCGCCTAACTTAGAATATGATTAGTCATTTAAGACATCAAACTTTAAAGTATGTTAGTGTTACTCACCTCGACGTCTGAGGAGTGTGGTGAGGGAGATTGCTCGCCTAACTTAGAATATGAGCTAGTCTGAGGAGAGTGATGGTGAGGGAGAGTTACAGCTAAGAGGAGCTAGTCTGAGAAGAGTGATGGTGAGGGAGAGTTACAGCTAAGAGGAGCTAGTCTGAGAAGAGTGATGGTAAAGGAGAGTTACAGCTAAAAGGAGCTAATACTTACTCTCCTTGAGCTAGTCTGAGGAGAGTGATGATGAGGGAGAGTTACAGCTAAGAGGAGCTAGTCTGAGGAGAGTGATGGTGAGGGAGAGTTACAGCTAAGAGGAGCTAGTCTGAGAAGAGTGATGGTGAGGGAGAGTTACAGCTAAGAGGAGCTAGTCTGAGGAGAGTGATGGTGAGGGAGAGTTACAGCTAAGAGGAGCTAGTCTGAGAAGAGTGATGGTAAAGGAGAGTTACAGCTAAGAGGAGCTAATACTTACTTTCCTTGAGCTAGTCTGAGGAAAGTGATGGTGAGGGAGAGTTACAGCTAAGAGGAGCTAATACTACTCCTTGAGCTAGTCTGAGGAGAGTGATGGTGAGGGAGAGTTACAGCTAAGAGGAGCTAATACTTAACCTCCTTGAGCTAGTCTGAGGAGAGTGATGGTGAGGGAGAGTTACAGCTAAGAGGAGCTAGTCTGAGGAGAGTGATGGTGAGGGAGAGTTACAGCTAAGAGGAGCTAGTCTGAGGAGAGTGATGGTGAGGGAGATTTACAGCTAAGAGGAGCTAGTCTGAGAAGAGTGATGGTAAAGGAGAGTTACAGCTAAGAGGAGCTAATACTTACTCTCCTTGAGCTAGTCTGAGGAGAGTGATGGTGAGGGAGAGTTACAGCTAAGAGGAGCTAGTCTGAGAAGAGTGATGGTAAAGGAGAGTTACAGCTAAGAGGAGCTAATACTTACTTTCCTTGAGCTAGTCTGAGGAAAGTGATGGTGAGGGAGAGTTACAGCTAAGAGGAGCTAATACTTACTCTCCTTGAGCTAGTCTGAGGAGAGTGATGGTGAGGGAGAGTTACAGCTAAGAGGAGCTAATACTTACTCTCCTTGAACTAGTCTGAGGAGAGTGATGGTGAGGGAGAGTTACAGCTAAGAGGAGCTAGTCTGAGGAGAGTGATGGTTAGGAAGAGTTACAGCTTACTGAGGGAGAGTTACAGCTTGAGCTGAGGGAGAGTACAGCTGACTTTCCTTGAGCTAGTCTGAGGAAAGTGATGGTGAGGGAGAGTTACAGCTAAGAGGAGCTAATACTTACTCTCCTTGAGCTAGTCTGAGGAGAGTGATGGTGAGGGAGAGTTACAGCTAAGAGGAGCTAGTCTGAGGAGAGTGATGGTGAGGGAGAGTTACAGCTAAGAGGAGCTAGTCTGAGGAGAGTGATGGTGAGGGAGAGTTACAGCTAAGAGGAGCTAGTCTGAGGAGAGTGATGGTGAGGGAGAGTTACAGCTAAGAGGAGCTAATACTTACTCCTTGAGCTAGTCTGAGGAGAGTGATGGTGAGGGAGAGTTACAGCTAAGAGGAGCTAATACTTACTCTCCTTGAGCTAGTCTGAGGAGAGTGATGGTGAGGGAGAGTTACAGCTAAGAGGAGCTAGTCTGAGGAGAGTGATGGTGAGGGAGAGTTACAGCTAAGAGGAGCTAGTCTGAGAAGAGTGATGGTGAGGGAGAGTTACAGCTAAGAGGAGCTAATACTTACTCTCCTTGAGCTAGTCTGAGGAGAGTGATGGTGAGGGGGAGTTACAGCTAAGAGGAGCTAGTCTGAGAAGAGTGATGGTGAGGGAGAGTTACAGCTAAGAGGAGCTAATACTTACTCTCCTTGAGAGTGATGGTGATGCTGGAGAGTTACAGCTAAGATGAGCTAATACTTACTCTCCTTGAGCTAGTCTGAGGAGAGTGATGGTGGGGGAGAGTGATCTAAGAGGAGGTGAGGAGAGTGGAGAGTTACAGCTAAGAGGAGCTAGTCTGAGGAGAGTGATGGTGAGGGAGAGTTACAGGTAAGAGTAGCTAATACTTACTCTCCTTGAGCTAGTCTGAGGAGAGTGATGGTGAGGGAGAGTTACAGCTAAGAGGAGGTAGTCTGAGGAGAGTGATGGTGAGGGAGAGTTACAGCTAAGAGGAGCTAATACTTACTCTCCTTACTCTGAGGAGGGTCCTTGAGCTAGTCTGAGGTGAGTGATGGTGAGGGAGAGTTACAGAGGAGAGTGATGGTGAGGGAGAGTTACAGCTAAGAGGAGCTAGTCTGAGGAGAGTGATGGTGAGGGAGAGTTACAGCTAAGAGGAGCTAATACTTACTCTCCTTGAGCTAGTCTGAGGAGAGTGATGGTGAGGGAGAGTTACAGCTAAGAGGAGCTAGTCTGAGAGAGTTACAGGTAGTCTGAGGAGAGTGATGGTGAGGGAGAGTCTGAGGAGAGTGATGGTCTGAGGAGAGTGATGGTAGAGTTACAGCTAAGAGGAGCTAATACTTACTCTCCTTGAGCTAGTCTGAGGAGAGTGATGGTGAGGGAGAGTTACAGCTAAGAGGAGCTAGTCTGAGGAGAGTGATGGTGAGGGAGAGTTACAGCTAAGAGGAGCTAATACTTACTCTCCTTGAGCTAGTCTGAGGAGAGTGATGGTGAGGGAGAGTTACAGCTAAGAGGAGCTAATACTTACTCTCCTTGAGCTAGTCTGAGGAGAGTGATGGTGAGGGAGAGTTACAGCTAAGAGGAGCTAGTCTGAGGAGAGTGATGGTGAGGGAGAGTTACAGCTAAGAGGAGCTAATACTTACTCCTTCCTTACAGCTAAGAGGAGCTAGTCTGAGGAGAGTGATGGTGAGGGAGAGTTACAGCTAAGAGGAGCTAGTCTGAGGAGAGTGATGGTGAGGGAGAGTTACAGCTAAGAGGAGCTACTGATGGTGAGGGAGAGTTACAGCTAAGAGGAGGTAGTCTGAGGAGAGTGATGGTGAGGGAGAGTTACAGCTAAGAGGAGCTAATACTTACTCTCCTTGAGCTAGTCTGAGGAGAGTGATGGTGAGGGAGAGTTACAGCTAAGAGGAGCTAGTCTGAGGAGAGTGATGGTGAGGGAGAGTTACAGCTAAGAGGAGCTAGCTAAGCTAAGAGGACTTACTCTCCTTGAGCTAGTCTGAGGAGAGTGATGGTGAGGGAGAGTTACAGCTAAGAGGAGAGCTAGAGTGATGGTGAGGGAGAGTTACAGCTAAGAGGAACTAATACTTACTCTCCTTGAGCTAGTCTGAGGAGAGTGATGGTGAGGGAGAGTTACAGCTAAGAGGAGCTAAGTCTGAGGAGAGTGATTAGTTCTCCTTGAGCTAGTCTGAGGAGAGTGATGGTGAGGGAGAGTTACAGCTAAGAGGAGCTAGTCTCTAAGAGGAGCTAATACTTACTATCCTTGAGCTAGTCTGAGGAGTGTGATGGTGAGGGGGAGTTACAGCTAAGAGGAGCTAGTCTGAGAAGAGTGATGGTGAGGGAGAGTTACAGCTAAGAGGAGCTAATACTTACTCTCCTTGAGCTAGTCTGAGGAGAGTGATGGTGAGGGAGAGTTACAGCAAAGAGGAGCTAGTCTGAGGAGAGTGATGGTGAGGGAGAGTTACAGCTAAGAGGAGCTAGTCTGAGGAGAATGATGGTAAGGGAGAGTTACAGGTAAGAGGAGCTAGTCTGAGGAGAGTGATGGTTTACAGCTCTACTTACTTCCTTGAGCTAGTCTGAGGAGAGTGATGGTGAGGGAGAGTTACAGCTAAGAGGAGGTAGTCTGAGGAGAGTGATGGTGAGGGAGAGTTACAGCTAAGAGGAGCTAATACTTACTCTCCTTGACCTAGTCTGAGGAGAGTGATGGTGACGGAGAGTTACAGCTAAGAGGAGCTTGTCTGAGGAGAGTGATGGTGAGGGAGAGTTACAGCTAAGAGGAGCTAGTCATGTGAGGGAGATACAGCTAAGAGGATCTGAGGAGAGTGATGGTGAGGGAGAGTTCAGCTCTAGTCTTACAGCTAAGAGGAGCTTGTCTGAGGAGAGTGATGGTGAGGGAGAGTTACAGCTAAGAGGAGCTAGTCTGAGAAGAGTGATGGTGAGGGAGAGTTACAGCTAAGAGGAGCTAATAATTACTCTCCTTGAGCTAGTCTGAGGAGAGCGATGTTGAGCGAGAGTTATGCATCATCATGATCATGATCATCATCATCATCATTATCATCATCATCATCAAAATCATCATCATCATCGCCATCATCTTCATTATCATCATCACCATCACCACCACCACCATCATCATCACATCATCATCTTCGTCATCATTATCATCATATTATCACCACCACCATCAACATCATCATCATCACCACCATCATCTTCATCATCTCATCATCATCATCACCATCATCATCATTATCATCATCACCACCATCATCATCATCTTTTTCATCATCACATCATCTTCGTCATCATCATCATCATATTATCATCACCACCACCATCATCATCATCATCGTCATCATCATCATCGAACGAAAAGTGCATGAATAATCATGTTCTTCAATCAATACTTTAAAACTGCAGCAAATAACAAGCAATGATCATGTTGGTTGTGCATTTCCTCAATTATTTTGGTTTAAGCTGTTCAACAATAATATGACTGTTCCAAATATGGAATTTTGTGATAAATACACTTTGTTTACACATTTCTCATGCAAGCGATAATACTTTTGTTTTGCTTAGCAAGCATTAAGAAAAAACGCTACAGATTGTGTTAATATTTATTTTAGGTGCGTTTGCAATATATATCCGCTATTGTCAAGTAGCAGCATATTGTTTTGAAAGGCGGGGGTTGGTTAGAGCAAACAAGGCAGCACTCGTTCTGGGTCTCACGTCTTCGTTTGGAATCTTCTTGGTGGCTAACGTCCAGGTATGTGCTGCATATACATTTATGACCAAATAGTCAAATATAAAATAAATATTTCGTAATCGCGTAAAATAGTTCTCGAGATGCATATTCTAGATAGAACTGACGCCTGTGAGAACGGCTGTGGATATATATATATACTCTTCAAAAGAAGAAACGCAAAACCACATTGTCGTAACATTTGGAGAATTGATTTAATTATTGAATGGTGAGTCCGATAATTACCAAATGTTGCAGGATTGTTCACAATTCACTCTAGTCCATTGTGAGTAAGTGATAGGACACACCACCAAGGTCAAGGTCATTTGGAGTCAATACCGGGTGTGGCCTCCGCGTGTGTTGACAACTGCCTGGCACCGCCTGCCCATTGAAGCAACCAGAGTACGGATGACGTCCCGGGGGATGGTGGCCCACTCGGCCTGCAAGGCTGCTGCCAGCTCGGGCAGGGTCTGGGGCTGTGGTTGTCGCTGTCGGAGGCGTCGGTCCAACTCGTCCCATAGATGCTCAATTGGGTTCAAATCCGGTGATATCGATGGCCAAGGAAGGACATTAATGTTGTTGTTCTGTAGGAAAGCCGTTGTGAGACGTGCTGTGTGAGGCCTGGCGTTGTCATGTTGGAACACTGCGTTGGCGTTGGCCATAACTGGAACGATGTGTGGCCGGAGGATCTGGCCAATGTAGCCCTGTGCATTCAGGTTGCCCTGCACGTGGACCAGGTCAGTTCTGCCAGTGTGTGAGATGGCTGCCCACACCATGACACTACCCCCGCCGAATCTGTCCACTTCCTGTACGCAGTTTGCCGCATAACGTTCACCACGACGCCTATACACGCGACATCTTCCATCATGACGTCGGAGCAGAAATCGGGACTCGTCACTGAACCACACCTGTCTCCATCGCAGTTGAGGCCATTGTCGATGAATCTGGCACCACTGCAGTCGGAGTCGACGGTGTTGTGGTGTTAAGATGACACCTCGAACTGGACGTCTGGCACGAATTCCTACCTCACGTAGGCGGTTCCGTACGGTCTGGTCGGATATCCTGCGCAAACCTGGTATTGCTGCGGCTGTGGAGGTGGCAGTAGTCAATCGTTCCCGAAGGTGGCGTACCCGGATGTAGCGGTCCTGCCCGGGGGTAGTGACCCGTGGTCGACCGGATCTAGGGAGGTCACGTGTTGATCCATGTTGCTGGTAACGGTCCCACAGTCTGGAGATGGTGCTTGGGGACACATGGAATGCCCTGGCAACGGCCGTTCTGGATTCGCCTGCGTCTAGTCGGCCGATGGCATTGTTTCTCTGCGGTTCACTGAGACGTGGCATGTCCTGGATTGTCAACTGTCGGCCAGATACAGAGGCCAGGCAAGCGAACACCCTGCACTTTTATACTGTCGGTGTTCATGTTGCACGTGCAGACAACGCACGTGCAGTGGTGACATGGTTTGCACGTGGCTGCGTTTTTGCGAATATTCACATTTTGAAACTTTATTTTACAGTAGCTGCGTTTTATCGAATGTAACCGTGGGAATGTGTTTGGGACCTTATATTCACAAAGCATGAACCGGTAGGAAACATACAATCGGAGTTATAACCCATTTGTACCCTTTTGCGTTTCTTTTTTTGAAGAGTATATATATATTAATATATCAATAAAGGTTATAACCAGAGAGTGGTTCGGTATCGTTAATATCAATTATTAGGAATACAAATAATGTATTATGCATCGCTGTTAGCGATGGTAATAAAATCTTCGTATCTGATGCATGTGTGTGTGTGTGTGTGTGTGTGTGTGTTTGTGTGAGGGGTATGGGGTTTGGGGGTAACTATAAAATTAACAATGAGACTCTAAAGAAATGCATTCCGTTAAGCTGTTTAACCCTCCGTTGAATCGAGAGTTAGCATAGTCTAACGCCAACTGTGTATTTCTCACATGTTAGTTACATTGTTTATTTGTAATAATTCTCCGTTCTACGATGTGTTTGTTTTGGTGTCTCCTTATTTCTATAGCTACATACGTACATGCATGTATTAATAGTATAATAAAGCAGAACTATTTATGTTTTCTGATTAGACAGACTGCCGTAGAACTAGTATACAATCAAGACAAATTAATTAAAAGAACATTGCCCCAAAAAGTGATTTATTTATTTGTAACCATTATTCTTCATGACAAACATTATTTAAATATTCACATATACTATAATTATACCGCCTATTAGACGTTTTTGTATTTCAAATTGTGACGTACATATTCTTAGAGATTATGTTTTATTACAGTTTACTGAGTTATATCATGTTTTATTACAGTTTACTGAGTTATATCATTTTTATATTACAGTTTACTGAGTTATATCATTTTTATATTACAGTTTACTGAGTTATATCATGTTTTATATTACAGTTTACTGAGTTATATTATGTTTTATTACAGTTTACTGAGTTATATCATTTTTATATTACAGTTTACTGAGTTATATCATGTTTTATATTACAGTTTACTGAGGTATATTATGTTTTATATTACAGTTTACTGAGGTATTTTCTGTTTACGGAAGATATACGTTTCTACTTATGCAATACGAAACTACTTTTCTTTAATGTTACAAAATAAGGGAAGTAACTATTGTTACCTTTGTTTGTTATCCGTCAACTCAGAGTTATTAAAACTGATAGATATTATTTTTCTTCCCAGTGTTTAAAGGCATATTGTCACAGACCACTGACCTATTTAATGGTCTAACAAAGTATTACCTGAACAAAAATAATTTGATTTGTCCCTAAATGTACTTTATTCAAACATCTTCATAACCACCATACTCCATTTATTAATGACATTACGTAAAAATAATTGAATTATGGCAATGGTCCATAATTCAAAAACTAAATTGTCGAGAGAGATGACATGGATTTCACTCCATCATCGTTCATCTAAGGTGATGCGATAGCTAGATTTGGTTTCTAACAATTAATGTAATTTTTATTTATTATCCATTTTTAGAGAAATAAGGTCCTTAAATCCGTGACAGTATGCCTTTAATACTGGTAGTCTATGGCAAAGAGAAAACAAACATACCGTGGTGACTTCACACCAGCTTCAGATCTGGGTACGAACATAAGTAAGGGATTCGCACAACTCTTCTGTTAGTACTTGCACTTCAGTGGTAAAGCGCTCACGGTTGGTTTGGGATAGATTCCCGTCGGTGGGCCCATTGGGCTGTTTCTCATTCCAGCCAGTGCACCACGACTAGTATATCAAAGGCTGTGGTATGTGATATCCTGTCTGTAGGATGGTGCATATAAAAGATCCCATGCTACTGACGGAAAAAATGTAGCGGGTTTCCTCTCTAAGATTATATGTCGCAATTACCGAATGTTTGACATCCTATAGCCGATGATTAATAAATCAATGTGTTCTAGTGATGTCGTTAAACAAAACACTTTTTGGGGGGCCTGCCAGGTGACGGCAGAGACAGATCATAACAGTCCGAATGTCCGTCTAGCTCTCAAACGGCAGAGTACTCGGGCTACACTTCTACCTACCAAAGTTGCTGTAAAATTTAAATATTTAAAAAAATAAAACATTACCCATTTTGTTATATTTCAAGTTCACTGTTAATGATTGCTTGGTATTTATAATTTTCACTGTAATTTATTCGCACTGAAAACACTATTTCTATTTAAACAGGAAACCAATCAGATCGTAGTTCATCTGTGTGGTGCGGTCCTGTCATTCGCTGGTATCGGCGTATACTTCTGGTTTCAAACTGCGCTGTCCTACATGGTGAAAACTATACCCGGATACTGTGGATGTGTGCGTCATTTCCGCCTGGTGTTGACGCTCATACACCTCTGCTGCTGTATTGCAAATATCCTTTTAAAAAGTCTTTCAAGTGACGCTTTTTCTCATTCTAAGCAGTGAACCACAACTGGTCCAAAGCCGTGATATGTGATTTCCTGTCTGTGGGAAAGTGCCTATACAAGATCACTTGTTGCATTAGAAAAAATGTAGCGGGTTTCCCCTGATGACTACGTGTCAGGATGACCAAATGTTTAACATCCAATGGCCGATGATTAATTAATAAATATTCTCTAGTGGAGTCGTTAAAACAAAACAAACTTTAAATTTTTCAAGTGACGCGTTCAGGATACCGAGCGCTTGTGAACTATTTGACTGGTATTAAAGTTGAAGTTAAAGTTTGTTTTGTTTAACGACATCGCTAGAGCACATTTGTTTATTAATCATCAGCTATTGGATGTCAATCTTTTCGTAATTTTGACATATAGTCTTAGAAAAGAAATCCGCTACATTTTTCCATTAGTAGCAAGGGATCTTTTATATGCACCATCCCACAGACATGCTAGCACATACCACAACATTTGATAAACCAGTCGAGGTTGGTACACTGGCTAGCACGAGAAATTGCCCAGTGTGCCCACCGACGGGGATCGATCCCAAACCGACCCCGCATCAAGCAAGCGCTAAACCACTGGGCTGCGTCCCGCCCTTGACTGGTATCATCTTTTTTTTTTTTTTTTTTTTTATCATATCACATTCATGTAACGTTAAGCACAACAACCCAGTCTAGCCAGTGATCGCGATCGTTCGACCTCCTAAACATATCACAGCGTAGGCAACGGAAGCGGAAGGAGAGCAGAGTAGCTGGGAGCACTGCCCCCACCCTTCCCAGCTCTGAGTAACCAAATATATGCGTCGTTCCAGTTGAAAAGTGAATTAATAACTGACCGCTCCAATTGCTGACATGTTCCGACACCCATGTTGAATGTTTGATATTAACATATAAAGATATTTGATATAGATTTTAAAAATCACTTCTCAGTCCTATAGTGTAAATTTTCTGACCTACTTTCCGTGACCTTGACCTTGATGACGTCACGTGACCTCGTCCTGCCGGGCGCCATGACCTACTTAGACCGGCCCCTGACCTACTTAGCCCGGCCCCGACCCGTCGTACTTAGCAACGCCCGTGCTATCCTGTCTGTGGGATCCCTTGCTACTAATGGGAAACTGTAGCGGGTTTCCTCTCTAAAACTGTCCAAAAGTATGTTTCACATCCAATAGGCAATGATTCATAAATCGAGGTGCTCTAGTGGTGTCGTTAACCTACCACATCTAAGGACTCGGCCCGACGCCAGGTAGTGTGTTTAATTTTAGCGCACTGAATGATGAATGGTTATCACTGTTTACATCCGGGAAGCGGTGGTATCCTATTTTATTGTTGGTGGCAATACTGAACTAGAAGTTACATTCTTAAAGACGTGAAATAAGAAATGATTTAAATGGTGTAAAATAGAATTCTCGCTCTACCCTATCTGATAGCGCATTCACAAGATTATTATGAACTAACCTATTTCGTCACTTCATTCCGCGCTTCGCCGCTCGCACATATAACGGTTTAAATGACAGATGTTGTTAACATGCTTTTAGTAGTCAAGTGCGAACGACTTCGCGTCCAGCGCTGAGGGTACGTCGTTCGTATCTCATGTGGGGAAATTATATTTTTCTATTATTTTTTAAACCAAAATAATAATTTATAGTTTGTTTTTATTTTACTTATTTACTTACTTATTT
This sequence comes from Gigantopelta aegis, assembly GCF_016097555.1. NCBI lineage: Eukaryota > Metazoa > Mollusca > Gastropoda > Neomphalida > Peltospiridae > Gigantopelta > Gigantopelta aegis. The sequence continues at coordinate 5,206,450 of NC_054707.1, forward strand.
ATTTGTTTATTTATTTATTATGTTACGATTTTTTTTTCAAGCAGCCTCTAATAACCCTGTGGGGACGGGACGTAGCTCAGTGTTCCCTTGATGTGCGGTCGGTCTGGTATATATCCAGCCAATGCTCCACAACTGGACAACGGTATGTACTATCCTGTCTGTGGGATGGTGTAGGATCCCTTGCTGCTATTCAAAAAGAGTAGCCCATGCAGTGGCGACAGCGGGTTTTCTCTCAAAATCTGCGTGGTCCTTAACCATATGTCCGTATAACCGTAAATACAATGTGTTGAGTGCGTCGTTAAATAAAACATTTCTTTCTTTCTTGTATAACCATAAATAAAATATGTTGAGTAAATAAAACATTTCCTTCCTCGTAAAATAAAGATTAATTGAACACAAATATTTTATTTTGTTTTAGCCATAGGAAAAGAAAGACATATTTGTCTCGAAGAAAGGAATGTTTGTTAAGAAGAAAGGCATATGTGTTAAGGAGAAGAAAGGAATATTTGTTAAGGAGAAGAAAGGAATGTTTGTTAAGGGAAGAAAGGAATGTGTGTGTGTGTGTGTGTGTGTGTGTGTGTGTGTGTGTGTGTGTGTGTGTGTGTGAGAAAGATCCCCAGCCCATTGCTTTGAAGAAAGAACGCGTGACTGCAACTGAACGCTCCGACCTAAACTATGATCTTTTAACTACATTTTAAACACAAGTATTTCCCTAGAGTACAAGCCTTTTTACAGGGCTTTTTTAATTACCAAATAGGTAAATACAGTGGTCGATCTAGGATCGATCCCCGTCGGTGGCCCATTAAGCTATAGCCAACTAGTGTATTATGTCTGGTATATCAAAGATCGTGGTATGTTCTGTCTTGTACACACAGCTCTTGCTACTATAAAGTAGCGGTAGTAATATCCAATCACAAATCTAGTCATAGAGTAAAAAACACAAAAAACAAACGCAATGGTTTGGTTTTTCATTTATTTCTAAATTACAAATCACTGACACATATATAAAATGGACACACACTGGGTTACATCGAGAGGCCTTAAGGGCGACATGTGAATAATATGAGTGTTCATTTCTCTTCATCATCGTCGTCCTCCTCATCGTCGGTATCGTCGTCGTCTTGTTCATCCAAATATTCGCCGATCCATGAACGATACTGATTTAATTTAGAACGAATCTGTGGTCTCACATCTTTGTCTGGATTCACAAACTGTAAAATTTTTCTGGTGTTGGGACCTTTGTCAAAGTAATGCATATAGGTCAGGAAGCGAGAGTACGTGTCTTTAAATAACTTCCATTGCAATGTCTTCATGTTTCTTTCAATGGCATCTTGGGACATGTTTTTTTCTTCGTAGCGTTTCCTCTTGCTTTGGAGATAGTCACGATTGATGTCGAATACACGTTCCACCATGAGACGAATGCCTTCGTTTTCCAGGTCGGGCGACGGCTCTTCTTCTTTTTCATTTCCCTCTTCGCACGTTTTCACGTGTCGCTGCAAGTCGCTTCCGTCTTTAAAGACCAGACCACACGTATCGCAAGACTGCATTCTCTTGACTTTTTTCAGATAGGGTTCTACCTCATCATCTTCTTCGTCGTCACTTTCGTAGGCGGGTATGCCTGGTAGTTTTCTCTTGAATGCGTTTCTTTGCATGATTTGCATGTAGAGCTCTTTCTTCGTCGGTGGCTGCAACTCTTCTGAGACATTCGCCGTTACGTTCGTGCTTTTATACCATTCGGACGGCCCCGTCTCTAAACCATTAGGCCGAAGACGCCAATGTTCGGGCGTGGTCGGTTTCAAGTCCACCAAGAGATGTCCGTAGGGCCTGTGGGTAGCTTCCTCAAACTGATGCATGAAATAACGAGTATTTCCAGGATACATCTGCCGTGCCAAAGTCAGAACTTGCTGCTTGTCGATGGGGTTGTTGAACAGCGCTAGATAATGGCAGTTTCTTCTCTGTGTCGGGTCCTTGCTGTGATACAAGTTCTGGTTGATGGCAATCACAGAGAGGTTTCTGTGGTGATGCGAGGTCGGTGATGCGAGGGTCTTTTCCAGCTGTAGACATCAAGTCGTCCAACACGATGAGATTTCTGACTCTGGGATCCAAATAACGATCCTTTTCCAAATTCTCAGGTATGCCTTGAACAAATTTCACTCGAGCAACCATTTTGATCGTATCATAGAGGGGTTGCCATCGTTTGTAGAGCCAGATGACGCGCTGGGGAGGCGGCTGGATTTTACCATCTCTCAACAATTTGTATACCAAAAATGTCTTTCCACACGACGTGGGTCCCGACACGATCATGGTGAAGGGATGTAGCAATCTTAGGGGATGCTGCTGCTGCTGTGGTGGTGGTGGTGGTGGTGGTGGCTGCTGTGGTGGTGGTGGTGGTGGTGGTGGTGGCGGTGGTGGTGGTGGTGGTGGTGGTGGTGGTGGCTGCTGCTGTGGTGGTGGTGGTGGTGGTGGTGGCTGCTGCTGTGGTGGTGGTGGTGGTGGTGGTGGTGGTGGTGGCTGCTGCTGTGGTGGTGGTGGTGGTGGTGGTGGTGGTGGTGGTGGCTGCTGCTGCTGCTGTGGTGGTGGTGGTGGTGGTGGTGGTGGTGGCTGCTGCTGTGGTGGTGGTGGTGGTGGTGGTGGTGGTGGTGGTAGACCTTTAGCATGTTTTTGTTGAAAATGTCTTAACATGGCGTCTCTCCTCGAGAATGTGAAACCACATTCTGAACATGTGCTCTGCATGACGACTCTAAATGAAATGACGATATCTGACCCACATAGTTCCTTTTATAGCTTATTTAGAAATGCTTCTGCCGTTTCGGGGCTTTCCAACCCGTACCACTTTGTTGTTGTTGTTGTTGTTTCCGTTTCAGATCGGCTTTGGCTTGCTCTACCACTTGTTGTGTTGGGGAGACCATGACGACTTTGGGTGTCGGGGACTTGTTTTGTTCCTCTTTTTCTTTTTTCCACGTGGGATCGTAGAGTTCTAGACATCGATCCACACTGTACATGATCTGACTTTTCCCACCACGTTGCACTGGAAAATGAGGTTGAAGTTTACCTTCTGCCTGCAGTTTATAGAAACGGGTCCACTTATCCACGTCGGGTACATATAACTTGTACTGGTCTGACATGTTGCTCCTCTGAAAGTTCTACCTCAAATGACGAGTTTTCCAAAACTATTTTACTTATATACCTTATGACGCATAAAGATATGGTACAGGAATATTTGAATGTGTGTGTGATACGTATGACCAGTGTCCCTCCTCCCAAGCACAAATCTCATCGTGCGAGCTCCCAAAAATAATCGTTACCAAAATATTACCCTTTACCAGTGTTACTACCATAGGGACACGTCCAGAGACACACTCATGGACCCAGGACATAAATAAGAAAGCAAAACCTGTTATTCACGGTTTTATTCACAACATACAACATGAAAACATAGCACACAAGTGTCTAAAACATTTAATGTATGAACAGGTTGTTCACATAAGGACATCTTGGAGAGAGTCTGTAATGTTCCATCACTGGGTCGTCTGTTTTCTTCCATCGGTAGACGCGAAGTTCGCAACAGTAACAGGTGATGGCATCGTGGTCTCCCGTGTAGTAGAAACCGGCCTTGGCAAGTTCTTTTGGTTTTTGACGTAATTGTATGGGCCACCGAGCATACGTCAGCATCCGGGCATAGAAATGTCTCATTTCGGGACGATGACAGAACACGTAACGTCTCGAATAGCAATCTTCCTCATCCCAGACAGCATCTGTTTCACAGGCAGCATCCGTCTGATCTGTGGGTTCATCCACGAGTTCGCCATCTTCAATTCTATCCCCAATTTTACGTGTAGCATCCGCTTGATCCACACAATGAGTACTCTTCTTCTCATCTTGTTTGCTAGTCACACATTTGATTGTATGTCTTTCTGAACATTTGCAGACCAAGACGTCGTCCTCGTCGCTACTGTTGCTACTAAGACTGATCGAATATCCCGATGCCATCTTCTTCGTTCCAGATAGAGTGCAACAAGCCACAAGAATGTCAGAATCATAAAACACGTCTGTTCTCTAGTAAAACGAACGTATATCTGGTCGTTTTCGGCGAGCGAATGACAATGAACCGTATCTAGCCTTTTTATACTCTTTCGTCTAGTCTTTAGGTCAGGGGCGGTCTAAGTAGTCGTAACGTTGCACACGGTACAGTAGTCCGTCATCTAGGCCAGTCTTTAGGTCAGGGCCAGTAGGACGAGGACGTCATCAAGGTCAAGGTCACGGAAAGTAGGCTCACGTGACGTCATCAAGGTCAAGGTCACGGAAAGTAGGTCATGATTCTCACAGGCCTAATCTACTATCACCATAAACGTTGTAATCGTTCAAGTGTTACTTGTAATTCAAATACATTGTAGTTCAATTCGCAGTTTGTGTAGCGGTCTATCGATGTAATTATGAGCTACACAACTTTAAAATGGCAGCGCCATTACCAAAAGACCACCACCAACAACAACAACACAAACCCAACCGTTTGCTGCAAACCGAACAATTCTGCCGGATTCACGTTTTCAGATTTAATTGATCATTAAATCTCATTATGCATTTCTTCAGTCACTGTCTTTTAATTTAAAGGTTATCAGTTCATTTCTTATATTTCAAACTGTATAACTGTGTCCTCAATAAAATGTTATAAAATAACAATCGAACTCTTTCTTCAGTTGTAGTTCCGGTCACAAGCTTTGCCGAAAGTAGTATTACAATGAGGTTCATGGAGGTTCTATTTTTTGAGTCACATGACATCATTTGGACCAATCGTAGCATTTATAATAAAACAATATTTACAGTCTCAAATTGTTTGGTGGTTTTTGTCTCCTTCTTGTATAAATATATAGAAATATTTTCGCTATCGCAGTTGCATAAACATAACATGTCGCGTGTTTCGTAGTCAAATTGTTCTATTTGCTTTAACTTGGTTCAGCGCTTGTTTGTGGAGCAGTAGCCACCAGTGAATTAAAGGACCACGACGCACGAAAACACCGATTTCACTGGCATTCTCAAGATGGGGTAGAGTATATGACATTTTGTATCCTCTCTCTCTCTCTCTCTCTCTCTCTCTCTCTCTCTCTCTCTCTCTCTCTCTCTCTCTCTCTCTCTCTCTCTCTCTCTCTCTCTCTCTCTCCACAACTCTAATATACTTGTCCTTGCGTTCAGCTAAAGGACTGTCACCACTTGTGGATTTGGGTAAATATTTGGCATTCTTCCATTAGAAAATTGTTCAAGCACGCCTGTCTAGGGCACAACCTCTTATACTCGCCATAGAGTTCTGTCCATGAGGCGGGATTTGTTTTCGATTAGCATCAAGAGATTTATTTAATAAGCACTTTCTCACAAACAAGACAAACCATTCTACTGCCTTTGACATGTCAGTCGTGGAGCACTGGTAGGAATCCGGAGATAACCGTTATAGACCGTGGGCCCACTATACCCCCCCCTGCCCCCCCCCCCCCCCCCCACACACACACTAGGGATTTTTCAAGATGACTATATCTTTGAAGCCTATTCATAGACATATTCAAATCAGCTTGTCTACGTTTCAGTGTAGGCACCCTATTTATTTTTAACAGGGCAAATTTCTGTTCAAGGTGAATGTTCCACATAATTTTCAAAAATATTTGAAAATAATTCTGGACTATCACTGCTTTTACTTTAAAGCTGGGTTACTGGTGAATGTATTCCACCATTTTTTTTACATTTTTGGCATCTGACTAAGCATAGTGAGTCAATGAATTTGAAATGTCCTGAGTATTACAAACATAGTATATGAAAAAACTGCATGGCAATGTTCAAGTTAACATCCAGACATATTTTGAACAGGTTTAAGATCAAATTATGAATGCTATTCATGCTCAATTAAATGTTCATAACAACAAACCACAACGCAATGCAATATATGTGGTATGGATATAGTACCAGGGGTATACTCACCAGCAAAAGTTACACAGTTCCCGATATACGTAATTCTCTATGTACATGTGTATATATACATACCGTACCTAAAACATTCTGATCCTTTTATTATTGTATTGTATTTAATATCTGAAGCCAGCATTACTTAAATATGGTGCAGTACATGCTGTCTAAACCATTTACATGTATTTTTTGAATATTTTTATATTACACACAAGTCTTAAAACATAAAAAGTGAATTTACATACCCTTCTAGGCAAGTCTGCATTACATATACAATTTATCTGTCTCACAACAGTTCATCTTACAATAGCTAGGTTTTTTATTGCTTTTTGTAATATTTTAGAATTGCAGTTCTATTTATATTATGCTTAACGTATGTTTTGGTGTATATAATTGATATCTACATAGAATATTGTCATCAGGCAAATATCTAGCACTATAAAAATCTAACTTTCATTCCCAATTCTCAATCATTTTATGTGACCCAAATATGATATATGTGAAGTTTACAATTTTCTATTTCTTCATAACAATTACAAAACAATATAATATGAGGTATGAATAATTATATACTTCTCAAAATAAGTTAATAGTAAGCAATGCCAGAAATGTATTAATTTCTATGTATACACATACTTAGGATTGCCTGAAGCTTTTATTATTAAAAAAACAAATTGACCTGGCTTTTTTCTATAACATATTGAGGATTCATTATTCAAATATGGTTAAGTATATGGAGTTTATATACTATGTTCACAAATTTATAAAGACGTCCCACTGTTCTTAGTACCAACCAATTATAAGTACCTTTCCTCGGCATGTGTGTTAAAACATTTACAATTCATCTATCTCACTGGAGCTTGTACTATTTTTAAAAACATATTTGTATTTAAATTGTGCTTAATTTATGCTTAGGTTTATATAATTGACATCAAATATAGTCATCAGGCATATCTAGTACTTGACTTTCTTTCCTATTTCAGTCTTATCATCTGACTCAAATATAATGTCTATTATGTTCACAATATCTGTAATTTCTTATTTTGTCCTCTGGGCCTTTGCTCTTGTTTCTCCCTCAGTATGTCAACAGCTCTTGTTATCAGATCACAAACCATCCACTTCAGCTTCAGTATTTCTTTGGACATTTCTCAGCCATTTCTATGTGGTTGAGGAATAGCCTGGACTTTGTTATATGACTAATACCATATGAGACCATGACAATTTGCTCTCTTTCAATTTGCTCTATTGGTACAGCATATTTTCAGGGAATATCTACTGGATGGAAGGTTTGCAACTAATCCACAGTAGCATAATAACAGCATTCGTGGTTTGGCACTAAATTTCTCATGTGAAAGGGTTCTTCCAAGCCACACTTGATCTAAGGAATCCCTACAAAGGTCTTAAGAGACTGGAAGACCATTTAAATGAAAAAAAGAAAACTCTGCCCTCAGCTTCTTGGGAAGAGGGTTCTATTTGTGAGACAAAGTACATGTTTCAAACGCAAACCATGTCTGAGGGTGTTGTAAAGTGCACAAGAAGATGCAGAAACAAAGATTATACTTCAGTGTCTGTACATTGCTGCCAGTTCACCATCCCAGATACGAACATGTGTATACACTCAATTTGGCAACAAGAGGCATCTTATAGATGTGCACAGCATCATTAAGGATGCAGGGAAGACACCAACTAGCAATTCCAGCTGTGCTTGCCATTACTGGCTATGATACCAACAGTGCTTTTATGCAGAATGGAAAACTGGAGGTTTTGAATATTCTCAAGCAACACCAAGACTTCCTTGAAAGTCATGGAAGTTCAGCAAAAATTGATGTTCATATATTTAAGAAGCAGATCATTTCATATACCTTCTCTATGGGAGTGCAGGTGCGAATAACATACAAAAAGATCATGACTTGAGAAATATCTGGAAATGTTTGTTGCCAAACCAAGGATGATAATATTGAACTACAATAGAGTATAAATCAGCCTTCTCCACTCTACATGTATATATTCACTGAGAATGCTCTGAGAATGCACACAAAGAGAACACATTGCCAAGTTGTCATTTGGTATCAGTCATGCCAGGCATACCATGCTATTCCCCAACCAAATTGTCATATGGCTGAGAAATTTTAGAAGGCACACTAGAGATGAAATAGTGATATGATACCATGAGAGCTGATGGACATACTGATGGAGGAACCGGAGTAGAGTCTGGAGAAGGAGAATACCAGAAATTGTGAACATGACAGACATATTTTAATTGCATGAAAATGCAAAGGAATATGAAAGGAAGTCAAAACGTTCCTAAACAATATTTGATGTAGAAACTAATTATATACACTTGAGCATAAGTTAAGCACAATGTAATTATAAAGGCAAATCTAAAAATATTACAAACACAGACTAGTATATGATGAACTTTTGTGAGATAGATGACTTGTACATGTAATGCAAAGAAATTATGGTAGGTACACAAAACTGATGCTTTAAATTTTTAACACTGGTGTTTAGTAAAGAGGGACATATTCATAATATTGATGCACATACATGTATACTCAACAAAATTAATTAAGGGCTAGTAAACTTTCTTATATTATAATATAATTCTTTGTTACTGTCATATTATTTTAGCATGTTTTGGTCATATATATGGCTTCTGTACATTGTTTCAGTAAACTTTTACTGGTTATACACGCAAAAAACACTGGGTATTTCACAAGTATTTGTTACACATTTGTTCAGAATGTTTTTTGTCATTGTGTTCTCTCAAACGTGTTATTTAAGTCATTAAGTTTAAGAACATGCCACAATGCTGACAACTTTCAACGGAAGAAGTTGTATTTTCCCCCATATTTAAAGGAAAATGCTAAAATATCTATTGGACCTTAATTAATTTTGTTGAGTATAGTATAGGCAGATATACTGAACCATATTTGAATAATGCTGCCTCAATATATTAAATACAGTGCAATTTTTAATAGTAAAAGGTTCAAGCAGCCCAAAATATGTGTAAATATAGAAAATAATGCATTTCAGGCATTGCTTAACTTTTGCCGATGAGTATATCATTATTCATACCACATATTGCATTGTTATATGGTTTGTTACTATTAACATCTAGTATAGGATGAATATCATTCATTTTGGCCTTATATCTGTTAAACATTTATATGGATGACAAATTTATCACTATATTTAATTTTACAATATAGTGTTTTTTGGGACACAAAATGTGCAACGGTATCCCCATTCAAATGGCGATATTTTTTTAATCCACCAACATTTTTGCTGCAGACAAGCAGATATTAAATTCATATATAATGAGTTATCTAAAAATACTTGTCTCCAAAAATCCCTGGGGGGGGGGTGGGGTGGGGGGGGGGGGGGGGGTTTCGGTATCTGGCCCATGGACTATTATGTCCACTATTGACGCATTGCCATTATGCTACATTAAGTTCCCAAAATGTTATGTTTCCATTTAATTTCAGGTTTTTTTTAGTGTTTCGCGTACGTTTTTTTAATAACAAGTCTAACATAGTTTTGTGTGTTTTTCGTAGTATATCTAGTTCACTGATTCGAATGTCTAGATTCCGTTGTACCAAATCAATTTCTATTTCCCATAATGTTAACGTGTACTAATAAAATTGGTATCAGCGCATTCAGGCAGTGCACTAGAAAAAGTGTGGCACCTCAGATTTAATCAATCTCCAAGACAATTGTATGTGTAGGATTTAAGGGAAGGAAGAAAAGAAATGTTTTATTTAACAACACACGCAACACATTTTATTTACGGTTATATGGCGTCGGGCATATGGTTGAGGACCACACCGATATTGAGAGAGGAAACCCGCTGTCGCCATTTCATAGGCTGCTCTTTTCGATTAGCAGCAAGGCTACTTTTATATGCAACATACCACGGCCTTTGTTGCAACAGTTGTGGAGCACTGGTTGGAACGAGAAATAGCCCACTGGGCCCATTTGAGGGTGTTAATGGATATTTTTATTAGTAACCCTGAGTTTTGCTGAAAACTGCAGCTCAATGTTAAGGGATACCCTGCACTGGTTTCACCCTCTTGTGTATTCTGCATAAGAAATCAGAAGACGGTATTGTTTTATTTAATGACGCACTCAACACATTTTATTTAAGGTTATATTGCGTCAGACATATGGTTAAGGACCACACAGATATTGAGAGGAAACCCGCTGTCGCCACTTCATGGGCTACTCTTTTTCGATTAACAGCAAGGGATCTTTTATATGCACCATCCCACAGACATGTTAGTACATACCACTGCCTTTGATATACCAGTCGTGGTGCACTGGTTAGAACGAGAAATAGCCCAATCGGCCCAGTGACGGCAATCAATCCCAGACCGACCGCGCATTGAGCCCATTCAAAATTAAAGGTACCCTGCACTGGTGTCAACCTCTTGTGTATTCTGCATAACAAATCTAAAGAACAAAACCGTTATCCACAACCAAGACGACAAAGTAGTTGATGTATTGGCAATGTATAACAGTATTTAAACAAATAATCAATGTCTCTGTTACAACCAACCAGAGCCTCAGTTGCTTTTACTCCGTGCATCTCGAACTTCGATACCAAAACTTTCTACTTTAGTACAGCGCAACGTGTAAGAACCCACTGATGTCTAACGCAAGGGACCGAATTTACGAAGCCTGTATTCAATAGCCGGCTCATTTTGTTTCGTTGTATTAATTAAATGACCAATGTACTTGTTAATATTAAGCAATAATGCACATTGAATATCGTTGACTATGTCTACCAGGCCAAATGCCTTGCTTAACCTTTCCTTTAAATGTAGGTGTAAATGTATGTAGTTACACGCGTGCAAGACTTTAAAACAGGCTTTGTAACTTCGGCCTAATGTATCTTACATACGGTTTAATCAAGTGTCTAAAAATTGTTTGTAGTGTATTAATTTGTTCGTGATTTTTTAAAAGTGTATTTATCCATTTTGGTTTCTGACATATTTCTATTATTATTTCCATAGGGTTTCTTGTGGCACGTGGCTTCTGCTTCATTGGAGTGGGTGGTGGCCTTCATATCCGTCGTCTATTTTCTCTCTTTTATTAGAGAGTTCGGTCGCTTCAGGTTCACATTCCCTCAAGTCATATTTACCAATATGGCACAACTGAATGGAACAGACAACGACAGCTTAATGATTTCAACGATAAATAAAATCACCAAAACAGAACCAAATCCTACTGCTGAATGCATTTAGACCAAATGGTCACGTGGGACAATTTTACAAAACATCGGATGTTATACCGGATATACGTTTACATGCGTTTGGCAAATATTTCAGGTTGAAAAAATTATCAATATGGAAGATGGAGCATTTTAAGGACAACAGAAAGTGAAATACGTGTACTTCAAACTGTATTTGTTGTACTACAATAGTACTAAACATAGTGGTTTAGTCGGCTATTGGGTGTCAAACTATGATAAATGCAAATACAATGTTTTGTGAAATTGTGCCATTGATGATATTTGACTGGTTGAAAACATATTTTTATTGCACACAGAACAAAATGATTTGATACAAGTTTCCTAATTTACACAATCACAACAAGACTGCTGACCCAGGATTTTCTCAGAACAAAACTGCAGTCTAGATGACATTTATGGTGGCTGTTTGACATATTGTCGCTAGTTTGATGAGTGCCACCACAAGTGTTTGTTTAGACAATCTCAAGATAATGTTATCTACATACCTGTACTACATTTGGATAGAGTTACAATAGAGTGAAATAAGAGGCTATGACGTTGATGCGGGAAAATACCCTTAACAATAGACGAAAACTCGTCTCCATAACGGTTACTTCTCAGACGTATGTGTGTTTTCACAAATATGAAAAATGCATGATATTAGAAACACCAGGATGACCAGAAACACTTCGGATGTACGGAAATTGATAATCTAAGCAATAAAATCTATGTAATGTTTGATGTCAATAATCACAAAACGGCTCTAATAGTAAAACAAATACGATGTTGTGTCTAAAACTAAAGTCTGTCCCTTTAAAGGGAGTCTGTTGCCATGGTGAGATGTTTACGACTAACAGATCCTTTAAAGGGAGTCTGTTGCCATGGTGAGATGTTTACGACTAACAGATCCTTTAAAGGGAGTCTGTTGCCATGGTAAGATGTTTACGACTAACAGATCCTTTAAAGGGAGTCTGTTGCCATGGTAAGATGTTTACGACTAACAGATCCTTTAAAGGGAGTCTGTTGCCATGGTAAGATGTTTACGACTAACAGATCCTTTAAAGGGAGTCTGTTGCCATGGTAAGATGTTTACGACTAACAGATCCTTTAAAGGGAGTCTGTTGCCATGGTAAGATGTTTACGACTAACAGATCCTTTAAAGGGAGTCTGTTGCCATGGTAAGATGTTTACGACTAACAGATCCTTTAAAGGGAGTCTGTTGCCATGGTAAGATGTTTACGACTAACAGATCCTTTAAAGGGAGTCTGTTGCCATGGTAAGATGTTTACGACTAACAGATCCTTTAAAGGGAGTCTGTTGCCATGGTAAGATGTTTACGACTAACAGATCCTTTAAAGGGAGTCTGTTGCCATGGTAAGATGTTTACGACTAACAGATCCTTTAAAGGGAGTCTGTTGCCATGGTGAGATGTTTACGACTAACAGATCCTTTAAAGGGAGTCTGTTGCCATGGTGAGATGTTTACGACTAACAGATCCTTTAAAGGGAGTCTGTTGCCATGGTGAGATGTTTACGACTAACAGATCCTTTAAAGGGAGTCTGTTGCCATGGTGAGATGTTTACGACTAACAGATCCTTTAAAGGGAGTCTGTTGCCATGGTGAGATGTTTACGACTAACAGATCCTTTAAAGGGAGTCTGTTGCCATGGTAAGATGTTTACGACTAACAGATCCTTTAAAGGGAGTCTGTTGCCATGGTAAGATGTTTACGACTAACAGATCCTTTAAAGGGAGTCTGTTGCCATGGTAAGATGTTTACGACTAACAGATCCTTTAAAGGGAGTCTGTTGCCATGGTAAGATGTTTACGACTAACAGATCCTTTAAAGGGAGTCTGTTGCCATGGTAAGATGTTTACGACTAACAGATCCTTTAAAGGGAGTCTGTTGCCATGGTAAGATGTTTACGACTAACAGATCCTTTAAAGGGAGTCTGTTGCCATGGTAAGATGTTTACGACTAACAGATCCTTTAAAGGGAGTCTGTTGCCATGGTAAGATGTTTACGACTAACAGATCCTTTAAAGGGAGTCTGTTGCCATGGTGAGATGTTTACGACTAACAGATCCTTTAAAGGGAGTCTGTTGCCATGGTGAGATGTTTACGACTAACAGATCCTTTAAAGGGAGTCTGTTGCCATGGTGAGATGTTTACGACTAACAGATCCTTTAAAGGGAGTCTGTTGCCATGGTAAGATGTTTACGACTAACAGATCCTTTAAAGGGAGTCTGTTGCCATGGTAAGATGTTTACGACTAACAGATCCTTTAAAGGGAGTCTGTTGCCATGGTAAGATGTTTACGACTAACAGATCCTTTAAAGGGAGTCTGTTGCCATGGTAAGATGTTTACGACTAACAGATCCTTTAAAGGGAGTCTGTTGCCATGGTAAGATGTTTACGACTAACAGATCCTTTAAAGGGAGTCTGTTGCCATGGTAAGATGTTTACGACTAACAGATCCTTTAAAGGGAGTCTGTTGCCATGGTAAGATGTTTACGACTAACAGATCCTTTAAAGGGAGTCTGTTGCCATGGTAAGATGTTTACGACTAACAGATCCTTTAAAGGGAGTCTGTTGCCATGGTGAGATGTTTACGACTAACAGATCCTTTTCCTAAATAAAATTGTGTATTAATGATATGTTTGTGTCTAAAAGTATCAGTATCTGTTTAAACAAGTGGTGTCCTAATATTTGTAATAGCCCAAACGAGATTTCAATATTTTCGTACATACGAAAATGTGTTTTTACGAAGTATAATGAAAAATGACTGCCGCAGACATAGCACACTAGCACAAACATAATGGATGTACATGCAGTTGTATTCTAAACAAGAAAATGTCTTTAATATGCCGAAAAGGCTGTTAAATGGAAACATCTTCCAAATGTTGAAAATTCAGAATAGCCGCTTTAACAAAACTCGAATACTGTGCTAGCATTGTTAGTTCCATACTGTGTTACTGCTGAATTAAAATGGACCATCTTCAAAATAAAAGACGATTTAGAAATTTACTTCAATTTTAATTTTACAATTTTTACGTGATACTAAATTTTATTCTAAATTTTAATTATATATATCTGTGATATTTGTATTTTTACATAGTCCTTTACACTGTGTTTTTATTTAACTGTTGAATTTTTATATTGATGATGATCATCACATTGTGTTTACATTTACCATAGTTTGACACCCAATAGCCGATGTATTTTTCGTGCTGGGGTGTCGTTAAACATTCATTCATTCATTCAATTTTACTAGACACGTATATCTTATATCTAATTAATTATTTGAAGTTATCGCTCTTTAAAGAGTTTGCTGCCATTGTAATAACGTTTCTGACCAATGACATTTAACCACTAAAATAAAATACTAATATTAATTACTATAGGAGATTGCATAAATATAAACATATTGCCATTTTGGGTGTGCAATTTTTTTTTTTTTTATGTAATAATAAATCAATTATTAACACAAAATAAGATATTTATACCATAAAATACCAAAAAAGAGAGTTAAACTTGTCTGACTTAAAAACTATAATTAATGAAAACTTGGTAACAGAAAAATCTATCTTATTTAAAAATGGGAGCAGTGGTAATAAAACAAAAGAAAACAACAACAAGCAAACAACACGAAAAACAAAAATAATAAAACAAAAGAAAACAACAACAAGCAAACAACACGAACAACACCCCACAAAACCCCCACAAAAACCCCAACCCAAAAACATTTTAACAATAGTAACAAACTCGGGAAAGTCTCTTTATGTTTTTTGAATTCCATTACGTTAAGAAGAACATATTTATTTAGAAATTAAAAGATGCTTTATGCTTTAAACTTGTGAGTATGTATCTTTTTAAATATATGATACGATGGTATTATTTATTTTATTGACGACTTTACTTTTTTTTTTTTTTTTTCTTTTTTTGGGGGGGGAGGGGGGTTCTTTTTTTTCTGTACTCTAGCTTAGAAATAGACGTTAATGTTACATCAAATTTACTCCATTTAATGTTTTTGTCTATTCGTTTTGATTTGCTAATCTCTTTAATACTTTTTTTGCAATAATTGTTTTTAATGTGTGTGTGTGTGTTTTTTTTGTGTGTGTGTGTGTGTGTATATATATATATATATATATATTCGATAAATCAGTTATGCTTGCGTATTTGTACATTTGCGTATTTGTACAATTGTGTATTTGTGTGTGTATGTGGGTATCTTTGTATACCATATACCGGCCTCGGTGGCGTCGTGTTTAGGCCATCGGTCTACAGGCTGGTAGGTACTGGGTTCGGATCCCAGTCGAGGCATGGGATTTTTAATCCAGATACCGAATCCAAACCCTGAGTGAGTGCTCCGCAAGGCTCAATGGGTAGGTGTAAACCACTTGCACCGACCAGTGATCGTTAACTGGTTCAACAAAGGCCATGGTTTGTGCTATCCTGCTTGTGAGAAGCGCCAAAAAAAAATACCTTGCTGCTAATCGGAAAGAGTAGCCCATGAAGTGGCAACAGCGGGTTTTCTCTCAAAATTTGTGTGGTCCTTAACCATATGTCTGACGCCATATAACCGTAAATAAAATGTGTTGAGTGCGTCGTTAAATAAAACATTTCTTTCTTTCTTTGTATACGATAAATCAGTTATGCAAATACACAGCCAAACACATTATTAAACTATAGTCCATATATTTTTAAGTGAGCGTTTAATAAAACAGAACACACGATGTATGTTATATCATGAACATAAAGATACTATCACGTCAGTTTGTTCGTACACGGACGGCTGATGGGATAGTAAATTAGTTACTAGTTTAGCCTATAAATTACAAGACTAACAACAAATTTTTACTATAGCCAATGTGCATATTACCGCGTGGTTTATTGTGTGTTAGCATCACTACAATCCTGGGACCCGTTTTACGAAGTGATCTTAAAGCTAAGATCAACTTAAGTGCATAGCTACCATATGTACCTAATGTGATCGTAGCGCTAAGATCGCTTCGTAAAACTGGGCACTGTACAATTAACAACGACGTACGACCATGGCAATTAACCACGGCAGTCGGCATTGCAGTGGATATCGCCGTGTTGATTTCAGTTTTCTGCGGCATTTATTTTGTCTGCTAAGTTTGAGGGTTTTTTTGTCACTGTTTTAATTATTTTAGTTTATTGTTGCAACATTGACAAATAAAACTCTTCTCTTACACGTTAATCGGAAAGCTGCTGTGGAAAATGCTAGGGGCGGGAAATAGCTCAGTGGTCAAGCACTCAGCTAATGCGCGGTCGCTTTGGGATCGATCCCCGTCGGTGGGCCCATTGGGCTATTTCTCGTTCCAAACAGTGCATCACGACTGGTATATCAAAGGCCACGGTATTTGCTATCCTGTCTGTGGGATGGTGCATAAAAAAGATCCCTTGTTACTAATGGAAAGATGTAGCGAGTTTCCTCCCTAAGACTGTCAAACTTACCATATGTTTGACATTCAATAGCCAATGATTGATAAATGAATATGCTCTCGTGGTGTCGTTAAACAAAGCAAACTTTCTTTCTTTCTTTCCAATAGCCGATGATTAATAAATCAATATCTAGTGGTGTCGTTAAACAAAACAAACTTTATCCGTGGCTATTTTCTTACATGCCATGTTTACCAGAATACAATTACATAGCACCGCCCTGGGGAGTGGGGCGGTCTGACCTAAACATTCACAGGGCGATACCCCTACAGTTAATTTAATAACAGGGCCCCGTAACTGGCCTCGGTGGCGTCGTGGTTAGGCCATCGGTCAACAGGCTGGTAGGTACTGGGTTCGGATCCCAATCGAGGCATGGGGTTTTTAATCCAGATACCGACTCCAAACCCTGAGTGAGTGCTCAGCAAGGCTCAATGGGTAGGTGTAAACCACTTGCACCGACCAGTGATCCATAACTGGTTCAACAAAGGCCATGGTTTGTGCTATCCTGCCTGTGAGAAGCGCAAATAAAAGATCCCTTGCTGCTAATCGGAAAGAGTAGTCCATGAAGTGGCGACAACGGGTTTCCTCTCAAAATCTGTGTGGTGTTAACCATATGTCTGACGCCATATAACCTTAAATAAAATGTGTTGAGTGCGTCGTTAAATAAAACATTTCTTTCTTTAGGACCCCGTTTTACAAAGCGATTTTAGTGCTAACATCATCTTAAGTGCATAACTACATGTACCTTATGAATTTAATAATAAGGTGATCTTTGCGCTAAAATCACGTCATGGAACGGGGTCCTGTACGTGACAGTGTTTGACGTTCCTGGAAGTAACGTATGAACCACACAATCGCATTAAACACTGTACAAACGATGCAGAACACTGCAAAACATGTATAGTTTAATCTGGGACCTCCCTTCATTCGCAAATGATGTCTGAACGCAGAATTAAGTGTTTTAAAACAATTTATACCAGAGGCTGGATCGGAGATAAACGTGACTGCACCGTAATGGGATATATGCACGTAAATAATCTTTTAGTCAGGGAGTCAAATTTTGTTTTGTTTAACGACACCACTAGAGCACATTGATGTATTAATCATCGGCTACTGGATGTCAAACATTTGGTAATTTCGACATATAGGCTTGGAAATATATCAGTCGTGGTGCAATGGGTGGACCGACGTGGATCGATCCTAGACAGAACGGTCATCAAGCGAGCGCTTTACCACTGGGCTACATCCCGCCACTAGGCAGGGAGTCAAGGATGAATTTTGTTTATCAAGGTGAACCCTTAATACTGTAAAATGAAGCTGTTAATTGTAACATATTAATCTACAATATAACATACTGCTTTACGTAGTACGCTTAAAAACTTAAATAATATAAATTACTAAGATCTCAGATCACTTTGAAATTTTAAGGAACTTTTATTTTAATAGGAATGTAGGGGGGGACTAAAAAGGAGTTTATTGTGTTTAACGACACCACTAGAGCACATTGATTTATTAATCATCGGCTAGTTATACCCACAACA
>NC_054707.1:5224837-5382337 GCF_016097555.1 Gigantopelta aegis
GCAAAAATCCGATGATTTTACAAAGAGTCTTAAATTTTTGACCAATTTAAGATAATATTTTTCCAATTCGGTAGTATACCAGGGCCGAGGCTAGGATTTTGTATGTGTGTGTGGGGGGGGGGGGGGGGGGGGGGGGGGGGGGGGGGAGTGGGGGCAGATGAATTCTTGGAACAAACGAGCATGGAAGGTTCAAGACACTAGTGTCCAAGCGCATGTCCCCCACAAAAGTTTCAAATCTAGAGGCTCTGAAATATGATTTTGCCGCCATTTCAGGGAGGTTACATACTTAAAACTTCTTAAACGGCTAAGAAGAGGATTTTCGTTTAAGTTTTTATTATTTCAACCCTATTTGTTTTTGTTTGTTTGTTGTTTTTTTGTTTGTTTGTTGTTTTGTTTGTTGTTTTGTTTGTTGTTTGTTTGTTTGTTGTTTTGTTTGTTGTTTGTTTGTTTGTTGTTTTGTTGTTTGTTTGTTGTTTTGTTTGTTGTTTTGTTTGTTGTTTGTTTGTTGTTTGTTTGTTGTTTGTTTGTTGTTTTGTTGTTTGTTTGTTTGTTGTTTTGTTGTTTTGTTTGTTGTTTGTTTGTTTGTTGTTTTGTTTGTTGTTTTGTTTGTTGTTTTTGGGAGGACTGGCCCCCTTGCCCCCCGCTAGCTACGGCCCTGTATACATGAATATTAAAACTAGAAGATGTAAACGGGGAGTTTTAAAAAATCTAGTTTATGTATACCACATCCAGTTGTAGCACATCAAACTGTAAAGTTAACTTGTGCTTGAAAAAATCATTTCATATTTTTTTCATCTATCTAGTTGTTCTTGTGTAGAAATTGGTGATCTTTTGTAACTTTTATATCCAAAATTATTAATATAGCTGGCTGAAAAATAATCGTGCCCATTTATACAAACTTTAATTCCATGCTCACTTCAATGGCATATATGACATTAATAAATGTAATATAGGTGAAGTTACAATCCCGGGATGTTTTTATAATTTTAACCAGCATTAACATATAACAGACATGTTTTAAAATGAGCCGAGATGTCGGTAAAACAAACATTTCCTTCTATGTTGCCAGCAACAATCATTTTGTTGACTACAATCCAGTCTACCAAAAATCACCAAAGGAAAAGACACTAACTCTCGGTGCAGGTATGGCCCCTCGACACCCGGACTATCAAGGGAATTCTTTGAGATGGTGAGACCAAAGAAATGTTTGCTAACCCATAACCCGGGCACAGGTGCAGCAAATGAATAAATAATGTTCTCCAGATAAATATCTGTCTTGTGTAATCCTGAGGGAGGAGACCATAGTTCTGGTGAGAGAACAGAAACAAATGCTTTATACACGTATTGTGTTTTAAACTTTAAGTGCTATTGTATTGTTGGTATTCTGTTTAAGGTAACCATCACACATCATTTCCAGAACAACGGCTAAGAAGAGGATTTTCTTTTAAGTTTCTATTATTTTAACCGACTTTTTTGTTTGTTTTTGTTGGGTTTTTATTTTTTATTTTTTTTTGGGGGTGGGGGTGGGGGGACTGGCCCCCTTGCCCCCCAACTAGCGACGGCCCTGTATACATGAATATTAAAAATAGAAGATGCAAACGGGGAGTTTTAAAAAGTCTAGTTTATGTATAACACATCCAATTGTAGCACATCAAACTGCAAAGTTAATTTGTGTTTGACAAACAAGACATTTTATTTTATTTGATCAATCTAGTTGGTCTTGCGTAGAAATTGGTGATCTTTTGTACTTTTTATATCCAGAATATTAATATAGCTGGTTGAAAAATAATCGTGCCCATTTATACAAACTTTAATTCCATGCTCACGTGTTCACCTTTTGATGGGGTATACAAATTTGCTTGTTATGTAAATGAATGTTGTTGAATAATGATTCCATTTATATATAAGTAATTATAAATATATAATATGTTTACTCCAGTTTCCTAGTTTTAAACAATATGCTGGACTAAAATTTATATAAAAAAACCTCAATGGCATATATGATATTAATAAATGTAATATAGGTGAAGTTACAATCCCGGGATGTTATAATTTGAATCAGCAATAACATATGACAGACATGTTTTAAAATGTGCCGAGGTGTCGCTAAAACAAACATTTCCAGCAACAATGTGTTTGTTGTTTCAAAGGAATTCCTTGACATGGTAAGACCAAAGAAATGTTTGCTTGTTTGGTTGTTATGAGAAAAATCCGGTTGGCGTCATCAAAATAATAATGCATTTGAAACATAGAGACGGAATCGTCGTGTGTAACCCATAACCCGGCGAAAGGTGCAGCAAATGAATAAATAATGTTCTCCAGATAAATATCTGTCTTGTGTAATCCTGAGGGAGGAGACCATAGTTCTGGTGAGAGAATAGAAACAAATGCTTTATACACGTATTGTGTTTTAAACTTTAAAGGGACATTCCTGAGTTTGCTGCAAGTTTTAAGATGTTATCGACTAACAGAGACTTTTTCACGACTGTAATTACATATCAAATATATTTTTCTTTATAAAATATTAGTGGCTGTACATTAAACGTGTTTCTAATCTTTCTAATATTTGTAAAAGGTTAAATTTCATTTTATTTCCTAAAAACGATTTTTTCGTACGTACGAAATTATTTGAAGACAAAATCCAGTTTGGGCTTCTTACAAATATTAAGACGACCAGAAACACATTGAATATACAGATACTGATATTCTAAACAAGAAAATATATTTAATATGTAAATTTAATCGTAGAAATATTTTATTTGTCGGAAACATCTTACAATGGAGCAAACTCGGGAATGTCCCTTTAAGTGCTATTGGATTGTTGGTATTCTGTTTAAGGTAACCATCACACATCATTTCCAGAACTAAACCGGGAAAGAAAACCATAAACTACTTTTTGTTTTTCACAGCTTGTAAATTAAAATATATTGACAGAATACAGAAATTAAACAAACTTCTGCCATAGTTAAAGGGACATTCCTGAGTTTGCTGTATTGTAAGATGTTTCCGACTAATAAAATATTTCTATGATTAAACTTACATATTAAATATATTTTCTTGTTTAGAATATCAGTGTCTGTATATTCAATGTGTTTTTGATCGTCTTAATATTTGTAAGAAGTCCAAACTAGATTTTGTCTTCAAATAATTTCGTACGTACGCAAAAATTATATTTTAGGAAATAAAATGAAATTTAACCTAGTACAAATATTAGAACGATCAGAAACACGTTTAATATGCAGCCACTAATATTTTATGCAGAAAAATATATTTGATATGTAATTACAATCGTTGAAAAGTGTCTGTTAGTCAATAACATCTTAAAAATTGCAGCAAACTCGGAAATGTCCCTTTAAGATATGTCCGACTAACAAGGAGCCGATTTCACACGTTAACTTTACATTTACTGTGGGCAGTAGTACTATACGTTTACACATATTTGTTATCCACTACACGCACAACATTACAGATTCTAATTCACTCGGCATATAACGCGAAATTTGATTGGCTAATCAAATCCATTTGCGGCAGTAAAACAAGCATAACCTGTCGGAAATTTTGGTGATTCCTATTTACATATTCATATGCTACTTCTCGCTGTTTAGTTGGACGTACTTACTTTTAAAATACTAACGTTGAATCGTTTTCTGAAGCAAAATGTGTGCTGCTCTAATAAATTGTATGACGTAAATGCTGTTTATAAACGTGTGTGTGACGGCATGTGTGTGACGGAGACAGGAATGCGGAAGTAGGCCTATGTAACGGCAACTATGCCGAATTATGAATCTTCGTTATCGGTCACCAGTTGTCGTGATGAGTATATTCGAAATAAGTGAAATCGGTAATAATGGTTGGTATAGTTGTATAAAACAATAACATACAAAAACGATGAGGACCAGCAGTTGTATTACATGTAAAATCGTATTTTTAATCTACTTGCGCTATAATTATTTTATAAGGCGGGTGACTTAAAACACGATAGCAGTGCATTCTAACATGTAATATATTATTCATTAAAACAAATTACGTCATTCCTAAATTAACTTCTATTTTATCTTTTTTAGTGAAAATATTGGTTAAAGAGACACACCCTAGTTACGTTTATTTGTTAACCATTACGGCGTTGTTTTTCGCTATTAAACCCCATTTTTCACAAATAAAATTGCACTTTACTTACATTTTATTATTTAGAATACACATTTCCATTCACCTGAAGTGTTTTTTGGTAATCCTGATGTTTGTAAAACCACGAAATGCATTTTTTGCATTTTTTCACAAAACGTGTTGTCGAGAAAAAACCGTTAAGCAAGCGAGGTCCAATCTATTTTAATGTCACAGACGTTGGTATATCACGTGACCGTTATCATTTTGGTTCGGTTTGTTTTCTCGTGCACGGTTCGCGCAATCAACATCCGATTTGTTGTTGTTCATTTGTGAGATTTTTCTTCACAGTTCGTGAACATTTTCAGTAACAATAAAGTTCAGACAAGTAAGTGTCTCAATACAAAACGTTACAAACCCGTAAAACCAATAATTTTGCTAAGTCTTACGACATCTGGAGAGGGGATACAACCAGGACAGAAGAGTTGGAACATGTCCAGGAGAGGTGAAAGAAACGCACCTCAAGTCTGTGAAATTTGTCTAACTATACTAACTTTCAACATTATTTCAAGCAATTGGGACATGGGGATTCCCATGGTATTTATCGATATAAAACCTGCTTTTTCACTCCATTTGATAAAAACGTGATCTAAGTGTGTTACAGGTTTGTAGATTAACCAAATTATAATTTATTTTCGCAGGATGGAACTAGGGTGTGCGGCTTTAAAATGGCAAAGATTATTTCTAAAACGAATAACCCAAAACGATAGCATCCTTTCGGACCTAACCTGAACGATTGTCAGGAAATCCTGATCAGTGGATGGCTGGCATTAAGTGTGATGCACGTGCTGAACGTGGAATAATTGATTTCCATATTATCATTTATCACTAGTATCAGGTTTATAAGGCTTTTTAATTTAAAAAAAATGAAATTAATTAAAAAAAATTAAAGTAAATTTTATTGTTCACAGAAATACTTGGCAGTGTCAGGGTTGAGGAGCCCTGAGCTCACCGACTTACAAATATTAAAACTACATTTCATATATATACAGAATACTTACATGTACACAATGTTCATGTTTAAAACATATACTGCATTCAAAACCTTTCTCACCCACTCACCTACTCACTCCCCACAACTATTCATGTACACCAGTTTCATACATGTCAGTAATTAGTTTTAATTATTTCTGGGAGCATAAGGCTTAAATTACATATATTTATATGAGAAAGGAAGTAAATGTTTTATTTAACGACGCACTCAACACATTTTATTTACGGTTATATGGCATCAGACATATGGTTAAGACCACACATATATTGAGAGAGGAAACCCACTGTTGCCACTCCATGGTCTATTCTTTTCGATTAGCAGCAAGGGATCTTTTATATGCACCATCTCACAGACAGGATAGTACATACCACGGCCTTTGTTACACCAGTTGTGGAGCACTAACTGGAACGAGAAATAGCCCAATTGGTCCACCGACGGGGATCGATCCTGGACCGACTGCGCATCATCAAGCGAACGCTTTACCACTGGGCTACGTCCCGCCCCTATTTATATGAGAATGCAAATGTTTGGCCTCGTGTAATGTTTCACTGGTTGGCTGGCATTAAGCGTGATGCATGTGCTGAACATGGAATCATTGATTTCCAATTTAGTTTCCGACAATCTTCGCTGTGTTCCGCCAGAATATATTACTATCACTAGTATCAGGTTTGGAAATGTTTGGCCTCGTGTAATGTTTCACTGGTGTTGATTCTTGAAAAAATAATCTACACCTACAATAATGGTGTAACGTCACTGGTATCGATTAAATATGATTGCTCAATGGCATGAAAATACAAATCCTCCCCACTATGATATCACCCTGTCGCACCTATGCACTCCCGCACCAGAATATGCAGATAATGCATCTCAGCTGTTCAATTTTAGAATTGATGCAATATCAACACTGGGGAAGAACCATGAATTTGAATGTATTTACTTGTAATTGATTATGAATTCCATACATAGAAAAGGGAAGGGGTTTGTAGATCCTCCCTGGCCACCAGAGTCAAAGTATAGGTGACATGTTTCAGGCTTTTAATCAAATGTGCAAACAACCTTTGCTTATCACTATGACATACAACCTAACTTGTTAGCCAATGAAAGCAGTTACTTGCCAACACAACTGACGAATAGACGCATATTTTATTGCAACAGTGTATTGTTTTACCTTTGTGTTTCTTCTAGACGTCATTTCTGATAAACATCTCTAATGACCAGGTTGTGATCTTTTAGAAGTTGCGTTAACAAAATGTTTGTTAAAATAGGTTTCTTTCATTTTCGAAGAAATAGTGGCATGTATTTGCTATTTCAGTTGATTTCTGTAGCATCGGTTCTGGATTTGGTGCAGTCTCCAGTCTGTGAGGAGGAAATCACATTTATAAGAGATGACTTATTTTCCAATTTAAGTTTAAAGGAGGCTGGTGTGGAAAATCAAGCCAAGTGCGCTGTCATATGTGATAGACTGTCTGATTGTAAATTATTCTTTTTCCACAAGAATTCTGGCAAGTGCCAGACTAATTCTGTGATTTACCTTTCAACAGCTGGATCAGTAGACGCTGAAGGATTTGTATACTTTAGGAAAGAAATGGGTGAGTAGTGTATAAACATTATATTTTAAATTTGTTAGAGCTTATATGCCGCTGAGGTCCAAAAATGCTACCCCGCGCATACTACAGCTATTTGGGCTCTATGCTCAAGATAGTGGTTAGTTGTTACATCTTAGCGATTAGTGAACGAGAAAACGGCGTAGTGACCTTACAGATGCCAGTTGAGCAGTTAAACTCCAATCTTTGCTGGAGCCGGTACTCGGAGAGGAACCCAGCATCTGTCAGCTTTAAAACCGAGAAGTTCTGCACTTCACCACCTTCGTCGGTTTTTATGCTTATAATTTCAAAACCAAAATGGTCAGGCGAACCAGAAATCATGATAATTTAAAGTCAGGTTAATCGGAGAGAATGTGGAAGTTTAGAGCCAAAATAAATAATGAATTATATTTAAAATGACAGTCTGAAAATATTGATCCATGTGTCTTTGGAAATGTAAACATTATACCTTCAATTACATGCAAATTATATTTAAATACTTTCTATATACTACTATCTTATAGATTTATATAATGGCAAACTTTAATAAGGTTAACACGTGAAGTCACAGCTTAATGTGAATTGCATTTCTATATAACTGGTTGTTATAATTAAATGTATGGATACATGTCATGATAAATATTTTCTATGAACTTTACATTTTTCTCGACTGTTGAAGTTGAATAATAATTTATCACATGACAATTGAACATCAACAAAAATAGTTTTTAAAGAAAATGTCAATTTTGAATATGCTAACAGCTTTGTCGTTTTGGTTAACAAGACTTTTGGACACCATACTTTTCATTGTTGTTTTTAAAGGATAATGAAAGACAATAAGAAAGAAAAACGAGAAAAAGTCACTCATCAAAAACATTATTTTCCATTTCCAGAGTGTCCTGTCCCGCCGTCAGTGCCACATTCTCATCCTCAGTTTGACGTGAACTCTCCTCCTACTGCCACAGGGACGGCTCTGAAGTATACGTGCGATGTTGGGTACACGCCGCAGGGGAGTGTCAGGTGTCAAGTTGATGGCACGTGGTCTCAGCTGTCCTACTTCAAAGGTTTGTATTTTTAATATTAATATCACTTTCAGTGTAAATCCGTTATATTTGAATTATAAAAAACTGCCAAAATGCCCCTTTCCCGGTGCATTTCACTGATTTTGATAAAGACGCTGTAAAATAAATATTAAAAGCTATATATCAACTAATACAGAATTGTAAACCGAACAAAATAAGCGAAATTGCATCATCATTGGTAATGTTTGCTAGTGAGTTATGATAATTTTGCTGATTTGTTGGGTTTTTGCCAAAATAGCACTTAGGTATCAATCCTTGACTTGACTTGACTTGACTTGACTTGATAATTTTAACATGCTCATATATCACGAAGGTTTCGAGCATGTCTATCCCGAGTCCCGTCTCTGGATAGCCAGGGCCCTGACTCGGGACAGAAAAATTTACCGGGCAATTTTGAATTTTTAATCTAAAATAAAATAATAACTGGGTCAATTATAAATGTTTAATGCGCGTTCCAAAAAATAAGGTAATATAATATAGAACTCTTTAAATTTAATAAAAAAAATTGTCGCAAAAAGATCGGGCAATCTAAAAATTAAATTTACTATGATATTAATTCTTACAATTAATGCCCTATTAAGAGAAACAAGAGGGGGGTGCTGGGTAGGAAAGGGGGGGGGGGGTTGGCCCATGCTCAGGAAGTTTTATTGGTTGGGGTTTAAAAGAGAGGGGCATCAGTCGTATCGGGAACATTGGCGTGGACGGCAGTACGGGATAGGGAGCAAGGGAGGGAGGGGGGGGGGGGGCAAGGACATCCCCGGACAAACCTAACCACACCCTACGGCCGAAACCGCCTACGTCTAAGCGCCTAACTGCTAACTTCCGGTGACGCTCCCCATATCCTTCACAAGATAAACATACATTCCATAAGCGCACGCATACATTATTCACAAGATAAACATACAGTCCATAGACGCACGCATACATTATTCACAAGATAAACATTCAGTCCATAGGCGCACGCATACATTAGTCACAAGATAAACATACAGTCCATAGTCGCACGCATACATTAGTCCCAAGATAAACATACAGTCCATAGTCGCACGCATACATTAGTCCCAAGATAAACATACAGTCCATAGTCACACGCATACATTATTCACAAGATAAACATACAGTCCATAGTCACACGCATACATTATTCACAAGATAAACATACAGTCCATAGTCACACGCATACATTATTCACAAGATAAAGGTACAGTCCATAGTCACACGCATACATTATTCACAAGATAAACATACAGTCCATAGTCACACGCATACATTATTCACAAGATAAACATACAGTCCATAGTCACACGCATACATTATTCACAAGATAAACATACATACACATAATACATTATCCACAGTTTATCACATAATTACACACTCACATAATCCCCCATATAGTTACATATTTATCACATAATTACACACTCACATAATCCACCATATAGTTACATATTTATCACATAATTACACATTCACATAATCCACCATATAGTTACATATTTATCACATAATTACACATTCACATAATCCACCATATACTTACATATTTATCACATAATAACACATTCACATAATATAGTAACCATAATTCACCATATAGTTACATATTTATCACATAATTACACATTCACATAATATAGTAACCATAATCCACCATATAGTTACATATTTATCACATAATAACACATTCACATAATATAGTAACCATAATCCACCATATAGTTACATATTTATCACATAATAATAAATTGCAGTACATTGAGAAGAGTGATACGTAGATCTATTATAAATATAAATGATCTTTTCTCTGACTTGTTGCTGCTGATAAATATTTACACAATGTTGTTAACTGCTTTACTTTATTAATGCACAATAATTGTGTTATGAATATATTAAAATATGTATAATGAAAACATTATATTTTATAACGTTATATTTTAGAGGTTGGCTGCCGGACTGTTAACGACCTTGCATAGAAAGCCATTGTAATATGAACTAATTACTGTTTTCAGCTGGTCTTTAAGGTGTATGGTTTTAAGTCCTGGGGTGAGTGGATCCGCAACGCTGATGGAACAAGAATCGACTTATTTTGTGGAGGATGGCCCGGCTGATGTAAATCAAAGACTCGGATGACGTTAGAACTCGGACCAACTGGTAACTGTTATTGATGTGGGTTTTGTTAGTTATCTATATTGCAAAAAGAAAAACGGTAAAAAACCCGACCCCACTCACCAAAGAAAAACAACACCCAAAACACGCCCCAAACCCCCACTCAACATCAACTTCAGTGTCAACTATACCTGCTCTCTTGTTCGTTTGTCCTTTCTATTTCTGTAAATGACGGGATGTAGCTTATGGGTAGAGCGCTTGCCTCAGGTGTGATGGTTCCCAGGATCGATCGCCTTCAGCGGTTTGAGGTTTTGTCAAAGGGCGTGGTAGTTCTGTGTATGGATATCTTGCTGTTTTAATGGAAGGAGTAGACCATGAGCAAGCAATTAGAATAAAAGTGCTATGCATTAATATGCAAGATTACTCATTAATATGCAAATGTATGCACGAAAGAAAGAAATGTTTTATTTAACGACGCACTCAACACATTTTATTTACGGTTATATGGCGTCAGACATATGGTTAAGGACCACACAGATTTTGAGAGGGAACCCGCTGTCGCCACTACATGGGCTACTCTTTCCGATTAGCAGCAAGGGATCGTTTATTTGCGCTTCCCACAGGCAGGATAGCACAAACCATGGCCTTTGTTGAACCATTTATGGATCACTGGTCGGTGCAAGTGGTTTACACCTACCCATTGAGCCTTGCGGAGCACTCACTCAGGGTTTGGAGTCGTTATCTGGATTAAAAATCCCATGCCTCGACTGGGATCCGAACCCAGTACCTACCAGCCTGTAGACCGATGGCCTAACCACGACGCCACCGAGGCTGGTATGTATGCACGACGTCACAGATCAGCCGCTTAGAGGAAACACATAACAACGTATAAGACGCTACCTTCCATTCTAATGAAATGTGTATTGTACATTGTGACGGAACATGCTCTTATCTTTTCGCCTGTGGCTATGTCCATTGTGTTGGGGGCTAGTGCAGCTTGGTTACGTAATACCTCCGCGCGACGTAATACCTCCGCGCGACCGTGCCTCCTAATACACACCCAGACCAGATGTGGAGGCCATGTGGAGAGTGGTTACGTAATACCTCCACGCGACCATGGTATCTCTAGCGAACTGGCGACGATCAGTCTAGGCTTGTAAGAAAATATGCCGTCTTGGTCGCTGTGGAAATATACACATCATAAGATTCGGTCCCGCGTACTGTCTCCGGACCAGTCTGGGATTTTTATAATAAATAGCTAGGATTTTAAATATATCAGGAAGAAACATTGGAAGTATCCAGAGGAACGGACGTTGTCCAACTGAACGAAATATATTAGTTCAGATCGGACTTGGTAACTATATATTTCTGCTCTGTTGTATAACCTTGATGTGATTGATGTGACTTTAAATATTCTAATACTGTATTATACCAATATTCTTTAGACAGTGTCTCCGGTAATCTGACGAAGTAAATTGTAGGCTTCACTGTTCTAATATTTGTATACGAGTATTTGGTAAGATAAAGCTTAGCCGGTCATCCTAGAGGACCTAGGTAAACTGTAGGTTATTGTTTTTATTGTGATATGTACCAGTATTAATTCTGCATTACAAGGTTACTGAATGAGTATTTAAGGGTTAATTAAACATTAACCAGTTAGGAATAGAGCTGTAATTCCTTTATTAATTAAGTTCCCCTGGCATGCGTTTCTCAATTATCACCCGTGTGTGTGTTGTATCACGGTGATTAGAATATTGTGTAAACTAGACACCTAGTGATTAACTAATTAAGTGATTAGCCTTGTTGTTATTATATTGTTGTTGTTAATTAACTACTGCAGCAAGTACATTTGTCAACGTTAGAGTTAATACAGATTCCAAAGAGTATTGTGTTTTGTTGTGTTTTCTAGTGAACTAAACGTGCTACATATATATATATATATATTTATATCAGATCTTATCTCTGATTACTCCTAGAGCCGGGCCACTCGGGTAGTAGCTTGCCCGATACAGAGAGATCTAATAGGTATACAGTTAGGAGAGATATTTGGATAATCGTGTTTTATTCAGTTACGGGTATTATCAGGATCCCCGTAACAGGATAAAAATTGGGGTGCTCGTCCGGGATCTGAAACGGGACATCCATATTTGAAAAGTTATGGTTTGTAAATGGGGGCTTTATCAATTTTTTTTACAAATTCACTAGAAGTAGCAACGTTGTTCACTAGAAAAAAAAATAAGTGCGTCATATCTAAACATGGATAAGAATTTGCTGGATACGCTCAGTGTAGTGGAGATAAAGCGGGCGCGTAAGGCCGAATTAGTTGAAATCGCGAGTGAGCGGGAAATTGATTTAACATCAGCTAAAACATTAGGAGATATAAGGACAATTATTATCCAGGAAGTTTTTGGTGATAGTCCTGTTATGGAAGAAAGTGAGATTGTTCCAGAGATAGAAATAATTGAGTTGAGTGTGGAACAACAGTTAGCTTTTAAAAAGCTTGAGTACGAAAGAGAAGAACGTGCATTAGATAGAGAAGAGAGAGAGAGAGAGAGAGAGAGAGAGAGAGAGAGAGAGAGAGAGAGAGAGAGAGAGAGAGAGAGAGAGAGAGAGAGAGATAGGGATAGAGAATTCCAGTTAGCAAAATTAAAAGTGGAACATGAGTTAAAGTTGAATACTGAAGAAGTTAGACGAGAGGCAGGAAATGGGTTTAACATGTCGGAGGCTTATAGATCAGTGCCTGTATTTGACGACCAGGAGGTAGATATGTTCTTCCAACTTTTTGAACGGGCCGCTAAGCAGCTAAATTGGCCGCAGTCTAAGTGGACATTGTTAGCTTTGTCTAAGTTTAAGGGAAGGCTAGCGTAGCTTATAATGCAATGAGTGATGAGCAAGCAAGTCAGTACGACCTAGTTAAGTCTGCAGTGTTGAGGGCTTATGAGTTACGACCTGAGGATTATCGTTTACGGTATAGCGAGTTGAAAAAAACACAGGGTCAGTCTTATAGTGAGTTCGTGGCTAAGAAAGCAGGGATGTTTGATAAATGGGTGGTTTCTCATCAGGTAGGGTCATATACCGAGTTACGGGAATTGTTGATCTTACAGGACATTAAAAATGGATTACCAGTTAGCTTACGTATTCATTTAGAGGATCGTGATATCAAAAAAAATAGAGGAGGCAGGCATAGCGGCAGATGATTACGTGTTAATACACAAAGCTCAGGCAGTACAGGGTAGCTCTATACAACAGGGTGATAAGAAGAAATTTCAGCCAGGTTTTTCCCGGGAAAGTAATTATCGGGGAGAGTCATCTAGTTGGTCAGCTAGTCAGGCAAGGAATGCACCTGGTGGGCAAAGTAAGGATAAACCTGCATTATCAGCAAATGCACGAACTTTTCGTCCACATTGCAGTTACTGTAAAAAGGATAACCATCTTGTCGGGGACTGTTTTAAAAGGAAACGCGATAATGTGTAAGTGGTCGGTTTAGTGAGGTCAGCTCCGTTAGCGAGAGAGTTATTGCTTAGTCCCATGGCAGAGAAATTAAACCCGTATGTGTCCACTGGTATGGTTTGTGATGTGAAACAAGAGTTGAGTCCTAAGGCAATATCAATCTATCGAGATACAGGGTGTAGCCAGTCTCTTATAACGTCAGATTGTTTAGCTGGTATTGAGAATTCAGATACAGGACGTAGTGTGACCTTAACCTCGGATACTGGGGAAAATATGGTTGTCCGGTTACATAACGTTTTCTTCTGTTCGAAGTTTGTGACGGGACCAGTCGTTATGGGTGTTGTGAAGGACTTGCCTTTTGAAAACATAGGAGTTTTGTTGTGTAACGATCTGACTAGTCAGTGTTGCCAGCCGCAAGGTGACCAGTTGTTAATTGAAGACAGCCCTTTACCAATAGAAGTGTGTGAGGTCGATGAGATTAGATACCCTGCATGTGTAATGACTAGGGCTATGGCCAGAAGGGTAGCACGAGACCCAGAGGATAATTGTGATTTGTCTGATACGTGTGTGAGCCATGAAATTGGAGTGGATGAGGTTATCAGTAAAATGGTAGATAAGTCAACTGACGAACTAAATGTGGTGGAACCTGTTGACCTCCCGCAGAGGATAAACGAACCAGTTGTGTTTCATAGAGGGGCCTTACCTTGTAATAGACAAGAGTTAATCCTAGAGCAGGGGGCTGATCCAAATTTGTTGGCAGCTCGCACTACATTGTTAACTGAGGGTGAGATGGATGATCAGATGTCAGGTTATTATATGGACAAGGGAGTATTAATGAATAAGAGTGTGGACAAGGATAATGCCGAAAACCTGCTGATTTATGTAGGGAGAGTTAGAGATAGGTTGTGGCAGGCGACCGAACTAGCTAGGAAGCATCTGAGCTATGCTCAGAGCAAAATAAAATCAGTGTTTGATAGGAAGGCTAGGAGTTGGGAATTTAAACCAGGGGATAAGGTGCTGCTGTACCTTCCCATTAAACGGGGTTCATTGCAGAACAGGTATTTCGGTTCCTATGTTGTGCACAAACGGGTTAATGAGACAGGGTATGTGATAAACACTCCTGATAGGGATAGGAAAAGTAGGTATTGTCACATCAATTTGCTAAAAGGTTATGTTGACAGACTGCCGATAGTTCCAGTGATACCTGTCCAAACTGAGAGTCACTCAATTTCCTGTGATGACGCCAGGACTGCAGAGATCAAATTAACCAACAGCCAGATTCTAGCAGACTTGAGTTCTTATCTACAGCACCTTGACAGCACCCAGCGAGCAGAGCTGACTACGTTGATACAAGACCATGTTTCCATTTGTCAGGACTTTCCTACGGTTACCAATACCTTAATCCAGGATGTGCGCTTGGAACCCAATGCTACACCGATTCGACAGCATGCCTGTCGGATAAACCCTGTAACACGTGCGGCACTGAAAAAAGAGATAGATTACATGTTGGAACACGACATTCTGGAACCATCAAACAGTGGGCATCACCTGTTATACTAATTCAAAAGGGGGATAGCAGTTTTCGGGTGTGTGCTGACCTACGTCGTGTGAATCAACTCATCAAGGCAGATGCCTACCCTCTACCCCGCCTTGACGACTGCATCGACCGAGTTGGACAGGCTCAATACATCACCAAATTAGACCTATTGAAGGTTTTTATGCCATTCCGTTAATGGAGAAAGCTAAGGACATTCTGGCGATCATCACACCTGACGGCCTTTTCCAATTTCGAGTGATGCCGTTTGGTTTGAAGACTGCCCCTGCTGCCTTTCAAAGGATGTTGAACCATGTGTTATCAGACTTAGAAAACGTCTGTGTGTATCTGGACGATGTGGTGTTAGCCATCGACACTTGGGATGAACATTTAACCGGTTTACAACAAATATTCAGTCGCCTACAGAAAGCTAACTTGACTGTGAACCTGAGTAAATGTGAATTCGTGATAGCTTGAGTGACCTACTTAGATCATACTGTCGGACATGGTTGCGTCGCCCCACTGCAGGCCAAGACACTAAGCATCAGCCAGTATACTGCACCCACCAACAGTCGTGAAGTTCGCCGGTTTCTTGGTATGACCGGTTATTATCTTCGTTTCTGTGCTAAATTTGCGACGATAGCTGCACCCATCACATCGCTGCTAAAGAAGGAGTCGAAGTTCCAGTGGTCAGATGAATGCGAGAAGTCATTCAACCGTCTTAAGCAGATGCTCTCCTCGTCTCCCGTGATGGCAGCACCAGACTACCGAATGCCTTTCAAGCTGGCTGTGGATGCCAGTGACGTGGGAGCTGGAGCTGTGATGTTCCAAGAAGACGAAGGGCAAGGGCACATCCAATGTAATCGCTGATGCCCTGTCCCGAAGTTGAACGTTGTGATAATGTGTTGACGTTCTTGATTTCTTTTTTTGTTTTTATATATTTTATTGTATACCAGGGACTGAGAGACTCAGTGTGATTACTGGTAGTTACCCTATTACTATAAATGCCCGGATGCGTCGGTTAACGCAGTCTTGTTTTGTTTAAATGTAGTATATTTCCCTATTCCTAGAGTAGAGGAAATATCCCTTTTGAGGTGGGGTGTGTGACGGAACATGCTCTTATCTTTTCGCCTGTGGCTATGTCCATTGTGTTGGGGGCTAGTGCAGCTTGGTTACGTAATACCTCCGCGCGACCGTGCCTCCTAATACACACCCAGACCAGATGTGGAGGCCATGTGGAGAGTGGTTACGTAATACCTCCACGCGACCATGGTATCTCTAGCGAACTGGCGACGATCAGTCTAGGCTTGTAAGAAAATATACCGTCTTGGTCGCTGTGGAAATATACACATCATAAGATTCGGTCCCGCGTACTGTCTCCGGACCAGTCTGGGATTTTTATAATAAATAGCTAGGATTTTAGATATATCAGGGAAAAACATTGGAAGTATCCAGGGGAACGGACGTTGTCCAACTGAACGAAATATATTAGTTCAGACCGGACTTGGTAACTATATATTTCTGCTCTGTTGTATAACCGTGATGTGATTAATGTGACTTTAAATATTCTAATACTGTATTATACCAATATTCTTTAGACAGTGTCTCCGGTAATCTGACGAAGTAAATTGTAGGCTTCACTGTTCTAATATTTTTATACGAGTATTTGGTAAGATAAAGCTTAGCCGGTCATCCTAGAGGACCTAGGTAAACTGTAGGTTATTGTATTTATTGTGATATGTACCAGTATTAATTCTGCATTACAAGGTTACTGAATGAGTATTTAAGGGTTAATTAAAAATTAACCAGTTAGGAATAGAGTTGTAATTCCTTTATTAATTAAGTTCCCCTGGCTGCGTTTCTCAATTATCACACGTGTGGGTGTTGTGTCACGGTGAAGTGATTAGAATATTGTGTAAACTAAACACCTAGTGATTAACTAATTAAGTGATTAGCTCTGGGTTGTTATTATATTGTTGTTGTTAATTAACTACTGCGGCAAGTACATTTGTCAGCGTTAGAGTTAATACAGATTCCAAAGAGTATTGTGTTTTGTTGTGTTTTCTAGTGAACTAACCGTGCTACATATATATATATATATATATATATATATATATATATATATATATTTATATCAGATCTTATCTCTGATTCTCCTAGAGCCGGGCCACTCGGGAAGTAGCTTGCCCGATACAGGGAGATCTAATAGGTATACAGTTAGGAGAGATATTGGGATAATCGTGTTTTATTAGTTACGGGTATTATCAGGATCCCCGTGACATACATGTATAGTAGTATACAAATATGTGTAACGTCTATGAATTGTATGTTTATGGCTAACAAAAATATATTTACTATCGTAGAGATCTATAATAACACTTGTTTTTCATTTCTGAAGGTAGATCCTAAGGTAGCACTACTACTCCGACGATATCCGTTCTAAGAGTAAATAACAATGGATAAAAATTGGTCGGGTATAGACAATGTGCTACTATGTGACGTCGCATTCACTCGGGTGTGGTCGTATTGATTTTCTCGAACATCTGGCCCGTGTCATTCATACAATGACCACGTGACTCGCGCCGTTTGCCGTATATGGTATTGCTTACTATCCATTGTTCTACTCGGGCAGCGGAATTCCTCTCCTCTCCTCCTCCGACTCTTGTTGGCGAGTAGACTCGCCCAGTCTTGCTTCTGTTCAAACCTAATCTTCATTTTTCAATGAATTCAGTGTATATTTAACACAGTTCATATTACATTTTTTTGTGCGCGTTCGTTCAACTCTTTTTCGTTTACCTAATAATAACAAAACAAATTCACTTTCGCATGAGGTCGACAATCAAAGTATCAATTCACCTTTAGTTAAAGCAACATAACTGAGGTACCTGCTACGAAGATACTATTTGTCTGAATGACTTAAGACTGTTTGGTAATGGGTTCGTATCCCGGTACGGGTTTCCACCCAGATTGACCTATCTGCTCAATGGGGAGGTGTTTACACCACTACACCGACTTTTCTAAGAAAACACTAACAACTAACCATTAACTTACTATACGGGCAAACAGCCCAGATAGCTGCGATGTGTGCCTAGGAACCTCATGTTGATTAAAACACTGCAAATAAATTGCACTGATTTGATATTTTTGTCCCCAGTCTTGACCACGGCATGTGCTATCCTGTCTCTGGAATGGTGCATATAAAAGATACCTTGCCACTATTGAAAAAACCCCAAATGTATCGGGTTTCCTTTCTACGACTATATTTCAGAATTACCAAATGTTTGACATTCAATAGCCGATTATTAATAAATCAATGTGCTCCAGTGGTGTCGTGAAACAAAATAAACTTTAACATGGACACAGTTTTACCTGGAAACGCGGATAGTGTGCCCAAGACAGCCGTCCTTGAACATTCATTGGATGCAAGCACTTGATTGATTGATTTAATTTGTTATTTTTATTTCAGCACCACCGAGTGACAGTGCCATCAGTCCGACGTGTTCCTTGACACACGGAGATTCAGAGCGGTGTCTGACCTGGTGATTTTTGAAGCCGTCAGCCATCTTGATAGTCCAATGGTCACGGACATACAGCTGACAACCACGCACCAAATGTATCCGAATGTTATCTGTGTTGTATCACTTTGTCGCCTTCTTTTATCCGACCATTGTATGCGCAATATCGTTATCAAGTTCACCCTTGGCTTCATGGAAACCTGCGCACTTTATTCTACCAGCTACATATTTGTTGTATCTGACCTGTTATCCATGACATACATTATTGAACTACGACTGTGAAGTCATTAATAATAATAATAATAATAATAATAATAATATTAATAATAATAATGATAATAATAATAATAATTTAAAAAAAAACATCAAGAGGGCGGGACGTAGCGCAGTGGTAAAGCGTTCGTCTGATGCGCGGTCGGTCTGGGATCGATCCCCGTCGATAGTCCCACTGGGCTATATCTCGTTCCAGCCAGTGCACCACGACTGGTAATTCAAAGGCCGCGGTATTTGTTATTCTGTCTGTGGGATGGTGCATATAAAAGATCCCTTGTTACTAATGGAAAAATGTAGACAGAAAATTACCAAATGTTTGACATCCATTAGCCGATAATGAATAAATCAATGTGTTCTACTGGTCTCGTTAAAGTTACAGTCTCTGGTTACCATATTATAACAGTATGTACAAATATTAAATACAAGCTCAAAAGCACTTTAAAAAACTCGTGCGTTTAATATACAGTCACTAATATTTTATGCAAAAAAATATATTTGATATGTAATTACAGTCGCTAAAAAGTCAAAGTTAAAGGCAATCTGGTGTAATGTTTCAAATACGATGTGACGTAATTTGTAAATCATGCATGACGTCAGTAACAAAACGGGGCTAACTCCAGTACAAATACAAAGGGAATTCCCCATTTACATATGTGTGATACAAGATACATTTATCATACGGTTCGAAAATGTCTTTATCACTATAATAAGATTGAATGGGTATGTAATATATATATATATATATATATATATATATATATATATATATATATATATATATATATATATATATATATATATATATATATATAAACCAACAACAACAACAACTTGTTTCCTGAAATATATTCAGACCATACAATAACAAAAAATTTAAGTTTAGAGCCCACCCCCCCCCCCCCATCTCTCTCTCTCTCTCAGATTATATTCATTATATATTAGCTGTGTATTTTATGTTTGAATTTTTCTTATGGATACATGTATATAAGCATTTTCATAAATTCGTGCGTAAATAAATTATACTTTCATTAATAAAGATTATTAAGCTTCTTGTAGTTGTATTGTTGTTGGAATATATTACAACTAGCTGTCAGATATATGATAAAATATATCTTATGGCCTAAAGATGTTAAAAAAGAAAACAACCCAAAACATATAAACTATTCCATTTGCGGTTCAATAACCTACATTATATGTTCGCGCCGACTATCGCACATTAGAGCCCCCCCCCCCACCCACCCCCCACCCCCCCACCCACCCCCCCCCCATATCTCTATATCAGCAAACACTTTGGCTTTATCTCTATTAATAAATCTACAATACCAGACAAGTGTGCGCATAGTGTTTAAGGGGGGATGGGGAGGTTCATGGTTCCTTGGAAAATATATTAGAAACGAAAATTCTCTCAGTACGGTTCCAGTAATTATTACATGTATTTAATTCACCCAGGGAGATACGATTTGGTGTACAACAAGTAAACCCACTTATAATTCAAGGGCGGGTCCAGAAAATTGTTTAGGGAGGAGAACAAGGGCAAAAAGGTACTTGACGAAACTCCCTGAAAAGTGCACTTCAATGAAAATTGTAAATACATTGTTTAAAAAGAGGCAAGTAACTTTTTTCTGGGACATGTCGCCCTGGCGTATAATACCCCTGTATAATGTGTTATTCTGTCTGTGGGGTGGTGCATATAAAATATTCCTTGCTAATAATGGAAAAATGTATCAGGTTTCCTCTCTAATATGCTGATATAAAGTAGCCGATGATTACTTAATCAATGTGCTCTAGTGGTGTCGTTAAACAAAACAAAGCAAAATTTCATGTATCTATATTTTGTCTTCCCACGGTGTCCATGAATGGCTTTTCCAATAATTATTACATGTATTTAATTCACCCAGGGAGATAACTCGATTTGGTTTACAACAACGAGTTGTCGCCGTTCACAAGTGTTTCCATAACCATACGTATAGCCCGTTTACGTTAAAAGGGAACCGGTGAATTTGCATTTAACTATGTTTAACGAATAACGTTAAAATTCATATCAAAAAGTATTATTACGTTTTAAACCCATACCAACTCGCAACACATTGTTTTCTTTTGTATAATATTCTTTACAAATTTCCATACCGTGAAACGCATAAATCAGTCAAGCAGATGTTTTTCTGCTCGGTTTGGGTGAACTCGGCCCAGAAAACCGATGCAAACCCCATGGTTTTCGTAACATGTCTATAACCCAAGCATGCGAATTGCCGCTAACCCACGGGCGTAGGTTAAGGTTTTCGTAACATGTCTATAACCCAAGCATGCGAATTGCCGCCAACCCACGGGTGTAGGTTAAGGCTTTCGTAACATGTCTGTGACCCAAGCATGCGAATTGCCGCCAACCCACGGGTGTAGGTTAAGGTTTTCGTAACATGTCTATAACCCAAGCATGCGAATTGCCGCCAACCCACGGGTGTAGGTTAAGGTTTTCGTAACATGTCTATAACCCAAGCATGCGGATTGCCGCCAACCCACGGGTGTAGGTTAAGGTTTTCGTAACATGTCTATAACCCAAGCATGCGAATTGCCGCCAACCCACGGGTGTAGGTTAAGGTTTTCGTAACATGTCTATAACCCAAGCATGCGAATTGCCGCCAACCCACGGGTGTAGGTTAAGGTTTTCGTAACATGTCTATAACCCAAGCATGCGAATTGCCGCCAACCCACGAGTGTAGGTTAAGGTTTTCGTAACATGTCTATAACCCAAGCATGCGAATTGCCGCCAACCCACGGGTGTAGGTTAAGGTTTTCGTAACATGTCTATAACCCAAGCATGCGAATTGCCGCCAACCCACGGGTGTAGGTTAAGGTTTTCGTAACATGTCTATAACCCAAGCATGCGAATTGCCGCCAACCCACGGGTGTAGGTTAAGGTTTTCGTAACATGTCTATAACCCAAGCATGCGAATTGCCGCCAACCCACGGGTGTAGGTTAAGGTTTTCGTAACATGTCTATAACCCAAGCATGTGAATTGCCGCCAACCCACGGGTGTAGGTTATGGTTTTCGTAACATGTCTATAACCCAAGCATGCGAATTGCCGCCAACCCACGGGTGTAGGTTAAGGTTTTCGTAACATGTCTATAACCCAAGCATGCGAATTGCCGCCAACCCACGGGTGTAGGTTAAGGTTTTCGTAACATGTCTGTGACCCAAGCATGCGAATTGCCGCCAACCCACGGGTGTAGGTTAAGGATTTCGTAACATGTCTATAACCCAAGCATGCGAAATGCCGCCAACCCACGGGTGTAGGTTAAGGTTTTCGTGACATGTCTATAACCCAAGCATGCGAAATGCCGCCAACCCACGGGTGTAGGTTAAGGCTTTCGTAACATGTCTGTGACCCAAGCATGCGAAATGCCGCCAACCCACGGGTGTAGGTTAAGGTTTTCGTAACATGTCTATAACCCAAGCATGCAAATTGCCGCCAACCCACGGGTGTAGGTTAAGGTTTTCGTAACATGTCTATAACCCAAGCATGCGAATTGCCGCCAACCCACGGGTGTAGGTTAAGGTTTTCGTAACATGTCTATAACCCAAGCATGCGAATTGCCGCCAACCCACGGGTGTAGGTTAAGGTTTTCGTAACATGTCTATAACCCAAGCATGCGAATTGCCGCCAACCCACGGGTGTAGGTTAAGGTTTTCGTAACATGTCTATAACCCAAGCATGCGAATTGCCGCCAACCCACGGGTGTAGGTTAAGGTTTTCGTAACATGTCTATAACCCAAGCATGCGAATTGCCGCCAACCCACGGGTGTAGGTTAAGGTTTTCGTAACATGTCTATAACCCAAGCATGGGAATTGCCGCCAACCCACGGGTGTAGGTTATGGTTTTCGTAACATGTCTATAACCCAAGCATGCGAATTGCCGCCAACCCACGGGTGTAGGTTAAGGTTTTCGTAACATGTCTATAACCCAAGCATGCGAATTGCCGCCAACCCACGGGTGTAGGTTAAGGTTTTCGTAACATGTCTGTGACCCAAGCATGCGAATTGCCGCCAACCCACGGGTGTAGGTTAAGGTTTTCGTGACATGTCTATAACCCAAGCATGCGAAATGCCGCCAACCCACGGGTGTAGGTTAAGGCTTTCGTAACATGTCTGTGACCCAAGCATGCGAAATGCCGCCAACCCACGGGTGTAGGTTAAGGTTTTCGTAACATGTCTATAACCCAAGCATGCGAATTGCCGCCAACCCACGGGTGTAGGTTAAGGTTTTCGTAACATGTCTATAACCCAAGCATGCGAATTGCCGCCAACCCACGGGTGTAGGTTAAGGTTTTCGTAACATGTCTATAACCCAAGCATGCGAATTGCCGCCAACCCACGGGTGTAGGTTAAGGTTTTCGTAACATGTCTATAACCCAAGCATGCGAATTGCCGCCAACCCACGGGTGTAGGTTAAGGTTTTCGTAACATGTCTATAACCCAAGCATGCGAATTGCCGCCAACCCACGGGTGTAGGTTAAGGTTTTCGTAACATGTCTATAACCCAAGCATGCGAATTGCCGCCAACCCACGGGTGTAGGTTAAGGTTTTCGTAACATGTCTATAACCCAAGCATGCGAATTGCCGCCAACCCACGGGTGTAGGTTAAGGTTTTCGTAACATGTCTATAACCCAAGCATGCGAATTGCCGCCAACCCACGGGTGTAGGTTAAGGTTTTCGTAACATGTCTGTGACCCAAGCATGCGAAATGCCGCCAACCCACGGGTGTAGGTTAAGGCTTTCGTAACATGTCTGTGACCCAAGCATGCGAAATGCCGCCAACCCACGGGTGTAGGTTAAGGTTTTCGTAACATGTCTATAACCCAAGCATGCGAATTGCCGCCAACCCACGGGTGTAGGTTAAGGTTTTCGTAACATGTCTATAACCCAAGCATGCGAATTGCCGCCAACCCACGGGTGTAGGTTAAGGTTTTCGTAACATGTCTATAACCCAAGCATGCGAATTGCCGCCAACCCACGGGTGTAGGTTAAGGTTTTCGTAACATGTCTATAACCCAAGCATGCGAATTGCCGCCAACCCACGGGTGTAGGTTAAGGTTTTCGTAACATGTCTATAACCCAAGCATGCGAATTGCCGCCAACCCACGGGTGTAGGTTAAGGTTTTCGTAACATGTCTGTGACCCAAGCATGCGAATTGCCGCCAACCCACGGGTGTAGGTTAAGGTTTTCGTAACATGTCTATAACCCAAGCATGCGAATTGCCGCCAACCCACGGGTGTAGGTTAAGGTTTTCGTAACATGTCTATAACCCAAGCATGCGAATTGCCGCCAACCCACGGGTGTAGGTTAAGGTTTTCGTAACATGTCTATAACCCAAGCATGCGAATTGCCGCCAACCCACGGGTGTAGGTTAAGGTTTTCGTAACATGTCTATAACCCAAGCATGCGAATTGCCGCCAACCCACGGGTGTAGGTTAAGGTTTTCGTAACATGTCTATAACCCAAGCATGCGAATTGCCGCCAACCCACGGGTGTAGGTTAAGGTTTTCGTAACATGTCTATAACCCAAGCATGCGAATTGCCGCCAACCCACGGGTGTAGGTTAAGGTTTTCGTAACATGTCTATAACCCAAGCATGCGAATTGCCGCCAACCCACGGGTGTAGGTTAAGGTTTTCGTAACATGTCTATAACCCAAGCATGCGAATTGCCGCCAACCCACGGGTGTAGGTTAAGGTTTTCGTAACATGTCTATAACCCAAGCATGCGAATTGCCGCCAACCCACGGGTGTAGGTTAAGGTTTTCGTAACATGTCTATAACCCAAGCATGCGAATTGCCGCCAACCCACGGGTGTAGGTTAAGGTTTTCGTAACATGTCTATAACCCAAGCATGCGAATTGCCGCCAACCCACGGGTGTAGGTTAAGGTTTTCGTAACATGTCTATAACCCAAGCATGCGAATTGCCGCCAACCCACGGGTGTAGGTTAAGGTTTTCGTAACATGTCTATAACCCAAGCATGCGAATTGCCGCCAACCCACGGGTGTAGGTTAAGGTTTTCGTAACATGTCTATAACCCAAGCATGCGAATTGCCGCCAACCCACGGGTGTAGGTTAAGGTTTTCGTAACATGTCTATAACCCAAGCATGCGAATTGCCGCCAACCCACGGGTGTAGGTTAAGGTTTTCGTAACATGTCTATAACCCAAGCATGCGAATTGCCGCCAACCCACGGGTGTAGGTTAAGGTTTT
Source organism: Gigantopelta aegis (assembly GCF_016097555.1). Lineage (NCBI taxonomy): Eukaryota > Metazoa > Mollusca > Gastropoda > Neomphalida > Peltospiridae > Gigantopelta > Gigantopelta aegis. The sequence goes on from NC_054707.1 coordinate 5,249,787, forward strand.
CGTAACATGTCTATAACCCAAGCATGCGAATTGCCGCCAACCCACGGGTGTAGGTTAAGGTTTTCGTAACATGTCTATAACCCAAGCATGCGAATTGCCGCCAACCCACGGGTGTAGGTTAAGGTTTTCGTAACATGTCTATAACCCAAGCATGCGAATTGCCGCCAACCCACGGGTGTAGGTTAAGGTTTTCGTAACATGTCTATAACCCAAGCATGCGAATTGCCGCCAACCCACGGGTGTAGGTTAAGGTTTTCGTAACATGTCTATAACCCAAGCATGCGAATTGCCGCCAACCCACGGGTGTAGGTTAAGGTTTTCGTAACATGTCTATAACCCAAGCATGCGAATTGCCGCCAACCCACGGGTGTAGGTTAAGGTTTTCGTAACATGTCTATAACCCAAGCATGCGAATTGCCGCCAACCCACGGGTGTAGGTTAAGGTTTTCGTAACATGTCTATAACCCAAGCATGCGAATTGCCGCCAACCCACGGGTGTAGGTTAAGGTTTTCGTAACATGTCTATATACCCAAGCATGCGAATTGCCGCCAACCCACGGGTGTAGGTTAAGGTTTTCGTAACATGTCTATAACCCAAGCATGCGAATTGCCGCCAACCCACGGGTGTAGGTTAAGGTTTTCGTAACATGTCTATAACCCAAGCATGCGAATTGCCGCCAACCCACGGGTGTAGGTTAAGGTTTTCGTAACATGTCTATAACCCAAGCATGCGAATTGCCGCCAACCCACGGGTGTAGGTTAAGGTTTTCGTAACATGTCTATAACCCAAGCATGCGAATTGCCGCCAACCCACGGGTGTAGGTTAAGGTTTTCGTAACATGTCTATAACCCAAGCATGCGAATTGCCGCCAACCCACGGGTGTAGGTTAAGGTTTTCGTAACATGTCTATAACCCAAGCATGCGAATTGCCGCCAACCCACGGGTGTAGGTTAAGGTTTTCGTAACATGTCTATAACCCAAGCATGCGAATTGCCGCCAACCCACGGGTGTAGGTTAAGGTTTTCGTAACATGTCATGTCTATAACCCAAGCATGCGAATTGCCGCCAACCCACGGGTGTAGGTTAAGGTTTTCGTAACATGTCTATAACCCAAGCATGCGAATTGCCGCCAACCCACGGGTGTAGGTTAAGGTTTTCGTAACATGTCTATAACCCAAGCATGCGAATTGCCGCCAACCCACGGGTGTAGGTTAAGGTTTTCGTAACATGTCTATAACCCAAGCATGCGAATTGCCGCCAACCCACGGGTGTAGGTTAAGGTTTTCGTAACATGTCTATAACCCAAGCATGCGAATTGCCGCCAACCCACGGGTGTAGGTTAAGGTTTTCGTAACATGTCTATAACCCAAGCATGCGAATTGCCGCCAACCCACGGGTGTAGGTTAAGGTTTTCGTAACATGTCTATAACCCAAGCATGCGAATTGCCGCCAACCCACGGGTGTAGGTTAAGGTTTTCGTAACATGTCTATAACCCAAGCATGCGAATTGCCGCCAACCCACGGGTGTAGGTTAAGGTTTTCGTAACATGTCTATAACCCAAGCATGCGAATTGCCGCCAACCCACGGGTGTAGGTTAAGGTTTTCGTAACATGTCTATAACCCAAGCATGCGAATTGCCGCCAACCCACGGGTGTAGGTTAAGGTTTTCGTAACATGTCTATAACCCAAGCATGCGAATTGCCGCCAACCCACGGGTGTAGGTTAAGGTTTTCGTAACATGTCTATAACCCAAGCATGCGAATTGCCGCCAACCCACGGGTGTAGGTTAAGGTTTTCGTAACATGTCTATAACCCAAGCATGCGAATTGCCGCCAACCCACGGGTGTAGGTTAAGGTTTTCGTAACATGTCTATAACCCAAGCATGCGAATTGCCGCCAACCCACGGGTGTAGGTTAAGGTTTTCGTAACATGTCTATAACCCAAGCATGCGAATTGCCGCCAACCCACGGGTGTAGGTTAAGGTTTTCGTAACATGTCTATAACCCAAGCATGCGAATTGCCGCCAACCCACGGGTGTAGGTTAAGGTTTTCGTAACATGTCTATAACCCAAGCATGTGAATTGCCGCCAACCCACGGGTGTAGGTTAAGGTTTTCGTAACATGTCTATAACCCAAGCATGCGAATTGCCGCCAACCCACGGGTGTAGGTTAAGGTTTTCGTAACATGTCTATAACCCAAGCATGCGAATTGCCGCCAACCCACGGGTGTAGGTTAAGGTTTTCGTAACATGTCTATAACCCAAGCATGCGAATTGCCGCCAACCCACGGGTGTAGGTTAAGGTTTTCGTAACATGTCTATAACCCAAGCATGCGAAATGCCGCCAACCCACGGGTGTAGGTTAAGGTTTTCGTGACATGTCTATAACCCAAGCATGCGAAATGCCGCCAACCCACGGGTGTAGGTTAAGGTTTTCGTAACATGTCTGTGACCCAAGCATGCGAAATGCCGCCAACCCACGGGTGTAGGTTAAGGTTTTCGTAACATGTCTATAACCCAAGCATGCGAATTGCCGCCAACCCACGGGTGTAGGTTAAGGTTTTTGTAACATGTCTATAACCCAAGCATGCGAATTGCCGCCAACCCACGGATGTAGGTTAAGGTTTTCGTAACATGTCTATAACCCAAGCATGCGAATTGCCGCCAACCCACGGGTGTAGGTTAAGGTTTTCGTAACATGTCTATAACCCAAGCATGCGAATTGCCGTCAACCCACGGGTGTAGGTTAAGGTTTTCGTAACATGTCTATAACCCAAGCATGCGAATTGCCGCCAACCCACGGGTGTAGGTTAAGGTTTTCGTAACATGTCTATAACCCAAGCATGCGAATTGCCGCCAACCCACGGGTGTAGGTTAAGGTTTTCGTAACATGTCTATAACCCAAGCATGCGAATTGCCGCCAACCCACGGGTGTAGGTTAAGGTTTTCGTAACATGTCTATAACCCAAGCATGCGAATTGCCGCCAACCCACGGGTGTAGGTTAAGGTTTTCGTAACATGTCTATAACCCAAGCATGCGAATTGCCGCCAACCCACGGGTGTAGGTTAAGGTTTTCGTAACATGTCTATAACCCAAGCATGGGAATTGCCGCCAACCCACGGGTGTAGGTTATGGTTTTCGTAACATGTCTATAACCCAAGCATGCGAATTGCCGCCAACCCACGGGTGTAGGTTAAGGTTTTCGTAACATGTCTATAACCCAAGCATGCGAATTGCCGCCAACCCACGGGTGTAGGTTAAGGTTTTCGTAACATGTCTGTGACCCAAGCATGCGAATTGCCGCCAACCCACGGGTGTAGGTTAAGGTTTTCGTGACATGTCTATAACCCAAGCATGCGAAATGCCGCCAACCCACGGGTGTAGGTTAAGGCTTTCGTAACATGTCTGTGACCCAAGCATGCGAAATGCCGCCAACCCACGGGTGTAGTTTAAGGTTTTCGTAACATGTCTATAACCCAAGCATGCGAATTGCCGCCAACCCACGGGTGTAGGTTAAGGTTTTCGTAACATGTCTATAACCCAAGCATGCGAATTGCCGCCAACCCACGGGTGTAGGTTAAGGTTTTCGTAACATGTCTATAACCCAAGCATGCGAATTGCCGCCAACCCACGGGTGTAGGTTAAGGTTTTCGTAACATGTCTATAACCCAAGCATGCGAATTGCCGCCAACCCACGGGTGTAGGTTAAGGTTTTCGTAACATGTCTATAACCCAAGCATACGAATTGCCGCCAACCCACGGGTGTAGGTTAAGGTTTTCGTAACATGTCTATAACCCAAGCATGCGAATTGCCGCCAACCCACGGGTGTAGGTTAAGGTTTTCGTAACATGTCTATAACCCAAGCATGCGGATTGCCGCCAACCCACGGGTGTAGGTTAAGGTTTTCGTAACATGTCTATAACCCAAGCATGCGAATTGCCGCCAACCCACGGGTGTAGGTTAAGGTTTTCGTAACATGTCTATAACCCAAGCATGCGAATTGCCGCCAACCCACGGGTGTAGGTTAAGGTTTTCGTAACATGTCTATAACCCAAGCATGCGAATTGCCGCCAACCCACGGGTGTAGGTTAAGGTTTTCGTAACATGTCTATAACCCAAGCATGCGAATTGCCGCCAACCCACGGGTGTAGGTTAAGGTTTTCGTAACATGTCTATAACCCAAGCATGCGAATTGCCGCCAACCCACGGGTGTAGGTTAAGGTTTTCGTAACATGTCTATAACCCAAGCATGCGAATTGCCGCCAACCCACGGGTGTAGGTTAAGGTTTTCGTAACATGTCTATAACCCAAGCATGCGAATTGCCGCCAACCCACGGGTGTAGGTTATGGTTTTCGTAACATGTCTATAACCCAAGCATGCGAATTGCCGCCAACCCACGGGTGTAGGTTAAGGTTTTCGTAACATGTCTGTGACCCAAGCATGCGAATTGCCGCCAACCCACGGGTGTATGTTACGGTTTTCGTAACATGTCTGTGACCCAAGCATGCGAATTGCCGCCAACCCACGGGTGTAGGTTAAGGTTTTCGTGACATGTCTATAACCCAAGCATGCGAAATGCCGCCAACCCACGGGTGTAGGTTAAGGCTTTCGTAACATGTCTGTGACCCAAGCATGCGAAATGCCGCCAACCCACGGGTGTAGGTTAAGGTTTTCGTAACATGTCTATAACCCAAGCATGCGAATTGCCGCCAACCCACGGGTGTAGGTTAAGGTTTTCGTAACATGTCTATAACCCAAGCATGCGAATTGCCGCCAACCCACGGGTGTAGGTTAAGGTTTTCGTAACATGTCTATAACCCAAGCATGCGAATTGCCGCCAACCCACGGGTGTAGGTTAAGGTTTTCGTAACATGTCTATAACCCAAGCATGCGAATTGCCGCCAACCCACGGGTGTAGGTTAAGGTTTTCGTAACATGTCTATAACCCAAGCATGCGAAATGCCGCCAACCCACGGGTGTAGGTTAAGGCTTTCGTAACATGTCTATAACCCAAGTATGCGAAATGCCGCCAACCCACGGGTGTAGGTTAAGGTTTTCGTAACATGTCTATAACGCAAGTATGCGAAATGCCGCCAACTCACGGGTGTAGGTTAAGGTTTTCTATGTATGACGTATCCCGGGATTGACCTAGTGTTATACGATGACCTATTCTTACCTAACCCAAGCACGAGAAATTGCCCCAATTGCGATTTAAATGGACTATTACCACTGTACACATGTGACGAGTAAAATGTCCATTTTGATGATTAAAATTACATGTTGAAGATATGTATATATTTTTGTAGAATATCAGTATCTTTATAATCAAGTCCTCATATTTGTGGTATCAAACCAAATTTTATATTTCATAAATTTCGAACGTACGAAAAAAAATATATATTGCGAAGTATAATGACAAGTGACTTTTACGGACCTTAGCAATCGACCGCAAACACATTGGATGTAAGGTGGTTCGATCCTGCGACTCAAGCACCTCAAGAAGCACTCAATCGACTGAGAGGCGGGACGGGTTTCCCCTCTCAATATATGTGTGGTCCTTAACCATATGTCTGACGCCATATAACCGTGAATAAAATGAGCACGTCGTTAAATAAAACATTTCCTTCCTTCATTCAATCGATGAAATGTTATCTTGTTGTATTCAATCGATGAAATGTTATCTTGTTGTATTCAATCGATGAAATGTTATCTTGTTGTATTCAATCGATGAAATGTTATCTTGTTGTATTCAATCGATGAAATGTTATCGTTTTGTATTTAAGCGACAGTGAAAGTAAACAATATTGTAAAATAATTGCATGATAATAGGGTGTGAGTCCCCACAATGTATATATATTACCAATGGTCACGACATTTACAACTGATAAAGTCAGAAAACGTGGAAGCAAGTATTTGGCATATAGAGAGTATTTTAATGTGTATCAATGTATTGTGATCAGACAATGTACAGCTAAGGTTGGAAAATAATTATGTTTTGGAAATCAAGAAAATCGCTGTTCAAGAAATAAATACAGTAGTCAGAAAAGTACTGATTATTTCGTCTTTAAAGCTCTTTGTGGCGCACGTGTATGATATGCATTTATATTACATAGCCGTCAGTGATGTCTTGGGTGTGAAACGTTAGTGCAGGCCATAGCCATAATATATACACGGTGTTGTTTCTGCAATATTTCTTTTGAAGTTACGTTAGTGGATTTCCCATCAAACTAGTCAACTTTGTAAGTAGTTTTGTTTTTAAAGTATTTCTCCGTTTGTACAACTGTGGGGGTTTGCGTGTTGTCAACTATGTAAAATATTTGTTTAAATAATTAACAACCAACACACGTGGAAGTAAATGATTCAATAAAATAATGAAGGCATCAATAAATGAACAAACAAACAAATGAATGAATGAATGAATGAATGAAAGGAATTAACAGTGTACTTGAAGAATTACCATTGAATAAATAAAATAATGAATGAACGAATGAATGAAAGCATGAACAAATGAAAAATGAATGAATCAACGAATGAATGAATGAATGAATGAATGAATGCATGAATGGAAGGAAGGAATTAACAGTGTAGTTAAAGAATTATCTTTAAATAAATAAAACGTTTAACCCGACTGATTTCTGTGGGTCGGGATTTACCATAATTAGGGGCGGAATTAGAAATGGGCATCCTTTGTGTATGATTTCTCGCTTCAGCCAGTGCACCACGACTGGTATATCAACGGCCGTGGTATGTGGCATCCTGTCTGTGGGATGGTGCATATAAAAGATCCCTTGCTACTAATCAAAAAGAGTAGCCCATGAAGTGGCGACAGCGGGTTTCCTCTCTCACTGTCTGTGTAGTCCTTAACCATATGTCCGACGCCATATAACCGTAAATACAATGTGTTGAGTGCGTCGTTAAATAAAACATCTCCTTCCTTTGTGTATGTGTGTATGTATGTATGTATGTATGTATGTGTGTGTGTGTGTGTGTATGTGTGTGTGTGTATGTGTGTGAGAGAGAGAGAGAGTGTGTGTCATTGTGTCTTTGTGTGTGTGTGTGTGTGTGAGAGAGAGTCTGTGAGTGTGTGTGTGTGTGTGTGTGTATGTGTGTGAGAGAGAGAGAGTCATTGTGTCTTTGTGTGTGTGTGTGTGTGTGTGGTGTGTATGTGTGTGTGTGTATGTGTGTGTGAGAGTCTGTGTGTTGTACATGTACTTTAAAATTACCCATGCACATTTGGATACTATTATATTAAGAGTAGTTTTCAAAGCACCCATTCACCTATTCAGCAAAATTTAATGTGCACGGATCTCATGGATTAAAAAAGATGACAAGGATGTGTCTGGAGTTTGTTAATGAACGTATTATATATGTATACTTTTGAATTGTTATTAGCTCGCCCTTTTACACAAGGTCGGTCAAATGTCAATAGTATTCCACATTAAGCCCCTAAGACCATACATCTACTTGCACTATGTCATACTAACACCGGTGAAGTGTTATTGCCACCTGTTAGACAACAGGCAAATAAATACTGTTACAGAAGATAAAACGTCAGTGTGGGAGGCAATATTGTTCCCCACCTACCAGTCATAACATAAGTTAATTAATCTTCACAAGAAGAATATCCCGCCGACACAAAATAACAGTTAGGAAGGAAGGAAAATGTTTTATTGAACGACGCACTCAACACATTTTATTTACGGTTATATAGCGTCGGACATATGGTTCAGGACAACATATGCATTGAGGGAGGAAACGCGCTGTCACCACTTCATGAGCTACCCTTTTTGATTAGCAGCAAGGGATCTTTTATATGCACCATCACACAGACATCATAGTACATACCACGGCCGTTTTAAACCAGTTATGGGGCACTGGCTGGAACGAGAAATAGCCCAATGGGCCGACCGACGGTGATCGCACATGAGGCGAGTGCTGTACCACTGAGCTACGTCCCCTCGCCCTAATGATTAGGATTCCGCCTCAGCGTATTAATTTCTTATTAGGTTCCTTAACCTATATTTGCCTTAGAACACTTACAAACTAAACAGCCATCATGTTTCCGACTTAAAGGTTAACAGTATAATAAAGTACTCTTAAATCCAGACCAAATGGTGTTTCCAAGTTGTAGTCAATTATCAGCACCCTGGGGCGGGACGTAGCCCGATGGTAAAGCGGTCGGTCTGGGATCGATCACCGTCGGTCGGCCCATTGGGCCATTTCTCATTCCAGCCAGTGCACCACGACAGGCATCTCAAAGGCCGTTGTATATGCTATCCTGTCTGTGGGATGGTCTATGTAAAAGATCCCTTGATACCAATGGAAACATGTAGAGGGTTTCCTCTCTAAGACTACATGTCAAAATTACTAAATGTTTAGCACCCAATAGTCGATGATTAATAAATTAATGTGCTCTAGCGGTGTCTTTAAACCAAAACAACATATTTTTTTTAATTATCAGCAGGTGGCATTACGTATATTCTTTTCAAATAAAGGCTATTTCAATTTTACAAAATATTTTGTAAATCGTGCATTACAAATGTTGCTTACTAAACGGAAAAAAGACAAAGAATTAAGTCTACGTAGTTCCTATAGTTTTCTCGTGAATGGTGATGTAATATGTATGCTTTCCTTCATCTTCTCTATAGCATTAGTAGTACTGAAAACATTAAAATGACGTCACGTATAATAAGGCGTGTTTTCGGATAACATTTTGAAACTTTAGCGTAGGTGTTTTTTAAAGACGCGTGGCAACTCTTATAGTCTAGTAATTAAACAAGGTTCAACACAATTGTTACAAAAGGTTTCTCAATGAATATTGGCTCTTTGATACCTTTACATAAAAAAAAAACAGATCTGGAGAAAAACCTGAAATTAGGTCAAATCCAAGATGGCCACATCAAAATTATAAATAAAAAAACCCACGTCATAAATATAGAACCAATCAAGATAAATATATGTATGTCTAGTCACATTAGCTGGAAAGGGTAAATATAATGGAAGTTATATTTCATATTCAGGGTCATGTAAAATTCAAGATGGTCGCCAATATTTGACAAAACGTATACTATTAAAACAAGAAAGCCCTAGCTAACTTAAATATGTATGCCAATATTCATGATGGCTACCATACAATCTATTACATATTTTCTCTTGGTAATAGATATTACAAAATATCGCAAAGTTCACCCTGCACTCTCTAAGAAGGTGATTTTCTCTGACATTTGCACATGAATTAGTCTGCTGTGTCAGTGAAATCATGTGCCTGTTCATTCGTGAAGGTTATTTCTTTACACTGACCACATGCCAAATTACACTGGATCCAATTTGCCCGACATGAACGTGTGTTTTTCTCACACTTTCCAGTTGAGTTGCATCTGATGATCTAGAGTAGAGATGCTGGTGCAGATGGCCTCAGATTACAGTTATCTTCCCATTTGGTTGTCCAAAATCCGGAAATTTGTCCGCGCAAGTAGTCTGCTGTTTGACTGTGATTATTTCATGGCAGACAGCTATGAAGTGGCAACTATTTGACTAAAGTTGACAGAGGAGAGCATGTAGTGTGTAAACATATGTAACGTGTTGACACTGAAGACTTGTTTGTGGCAATTCATGGGCCTGCTCATATTAATAAAAATGTTATAGCCACTAACGCTATATAGAAATATATAGCATAATTAATTGTGGTCTGTGGCCTGATATAGTTCATACATTACACCGGTAAAATGCTTGATTCTATTGAAAGTATTATGATCAGTAAGGTGAAATTACACATACTGATTGTGAATACCACAACGAATATTCAAACTCATTTATTTATTTTCTAAATATGTTTTTGTAAATTTAATAATAATAATAATAATAATAATAATAATAATTTATATATAAAAAAACTAAAATTAACATTTTCAACTTTTAAATTTCAGTATCCTCCAAAATAGCATAAAATTACCTCTGATGTGTCAATATTATTTTAACAGTTTTGAGCTAATAATTTGGTAAAAAAGAACACAAGTTGGATTTTGTTGGTCAATATTTGTTTTAAATATCGTCTTTTAATGAGTTTCTCAATTATTGCAGTTCGACAGAAGATCTAAGTATAATGAATATATCACTACTAAATGTAATTAAACACTTTGAATAAATAGTATACAGTTTTTGACAAGATTAGGTACTCTAATAATACATTTCACCTACATTTATGGAAATTAAACACTTCAGTCGTTTTTCAGAAATAGTCTGTTAACCTTAGAAAATCTAATCAGCTAATATTATATGGTGTCTGAATGTATATATTGTGTTCAGTAATCAGATGTTGGTACACTTGTCAAGTGTATTGCAGAAAATGTGCCAACAAGTTTAACATTTTGCTTGTAAGACATACAGCAGAATAATCCATAATGCATATTCAGTGGCCATTACTACAAACATCATTCCAATCAAGAAATACTACACTGAGGTCTTCAAGACACTGGCACATGGTTATACTGTTATCACTGGAAACTGAAAAATATGTCAAAAGTGAATCTGAGGCTTATCATGTCTACAGATACAGATTAAAAAAAAATTCTCTAAAATTTGAATTTAAGTTTAATATTTCGTTAAAAATTAAGTAAAATCTAATGATTGATTTTTTTTTAATATTTCAAAATCTTTCCAAGACAACACTGTGTAGATAGAACATATGTAGAAGAAAAATAACTGTTTATTGTATGAAGAAATTCCAACATTTGATAAAGTTATTACATTTTGAAATTGATGTCCCTCAAGTTTCCATTGCTAAAATTGGCCATGGAAAGGCATTGTGGTAGGTGTGTTAACACAGCCTCTATATACTTCCATTTTAAAGGTTCTTACTGAGCATTGCTTTAATATGTATATCATTGGAAATTTGTCCGCGAAAGTAGTTTGCTGTTTGACTGTGATTATTTCATGACAGACAGTTTTGAAGTGGCAACTATTTGACTGAAGTTGACAGGGGATAACATGTAGTTTGTAAACATATATAACTTGTTGACTCTCAAGACTTGTTTGTGGTAATTTTGGCGCATGGAAAAATAGTGCTTTTTGTGTAAAATTGGTGTACTCCGTCCAAGTTTAGTGGGTCGTTTTGTTTAAAGCAGCATTCCCTGGAATATTTTTATTATTTAAGCATATAGAACAGAAAATCCCATTACGTTTGGTGCATATAAGACGCCACACTCCGAATTGGTTTCACTACACTGGCTTCTCCAAGTTAAAAATAAACCCAGTATTTTGAAAGTGGGACACTTTTGGCGGGCGCCCACTGGGCTAAAAATAGTACGGTTCGGCTATTGTTGCATTACAAAAACCGAGCGGATTCTAGCAGTCAATTCCTAGCAGCCAATTACGCTAGCAGCCAATTTCAGCAGACACTCATGTCGACGTTCTAAACATCGGACTCGTACGCCTTTCGATTGCTACATGTATTTCACACTTTTAAACACACTGTTATGCTAATTTTTATTATTCACTGCAACTTAAGAATTTTAGAGTTTTAAAGAGTATCTTTATATAAAAACAACACAAAAACAAAATAACAACCAAGATTCATTTTCACAGTCTTATTGTTACTAATATCCGTATAAATACAACTTAACCGTTTTATTAAGCACTTTTATAATATCTGAAGTATTACTTTAAAAATCATTCTGTACTACGGTAATATAGGATGTCCAACTAGTTTCGTATAGCCACACCACACAACACATTATAAAAGGCGTATGAGTCCGGTGTTTAGAACGTCGCCATGCGTGTCTGCTGAAATTGGCTGCTAGCGTAATTGGCTGCTAGGAAGTGGCTGCTAGAATCCGCTCGGTATTACAAAATGGCGAGAATTGTTCTAACTGGCTAGTAAGCATTTGACGACATGCGTTAATGACAACAACTCGCGAGTGAATTAAAAGTGCAGTTATGCTTGTATTTGAACTTAGACCTTGACTGTATACGATTGAAACCAGACACTGCAGCTTTAAACCAATATCCTGGGAGAAAGATCTGGACAACAGGGGTTGTCCTTTTCATGGTATGTGTGACGGAACTTGCTCTTAATTTTGTTTTCGCCTGTGGCGATATTAATTGTTTTAGAGGGCCGTGTGCAGTTCCAATATGCACTTAAGCCCAGGTGGGCACTTTGTTACGTAATACCTCCGCGCGACCGTGGTCGAGCTGTGCCTAATACACACCCAGCCCAGAAGTGGAGGCCATGTGGCCAGTAGTTACGTAATACCTCCGCGAGTGCGGTTTTTACGACCGTGATTTTGGCGACTAGGCGTCAGCAAGTCTGGCCATCTAAGGAAAATTGTCGTCTTGGTCGCTGTGGAAATATCACTTGTAGGTATTCGGTGCCGCGATGTACCCCCAGGCGATACTGGGTTTTATAATAAATAGCTAGGGTTTTAGAGATATCAGGGAGAAACATATTGGAAGGCTTCCAGGGAACGCGTCCGTTTGGACTTGCTAAATATTATTTCTGCTCTGTTGTATAACCTTGATGTGATTGAAGTGACTTTAAATATTTTAATACTGTATTATACCAATATTATTTAGACGGTGCTGCCGGTAATCTGACGCAGTAAACTGTAGGCTCACTGTTCTAATATATATAAAGCTTAACCAGTCATCCTAGAGGACCTAGGTAAACTGTAGGTTATTGTCTTTATTGTGATAGGTACCAGTATTAATTCTGTATTACAAGGTTATTGAATGAGTAGTTAAGGGTTAATTACAAATTAACCAGTTAGGAATAGAGTTGTAATTCCTTTATTAATTAAGTTCCCCTGGAAGCGTTTCTCAATTATCACACGTGTGGGTGTTGTGTCACGGTGAAGTGATTAGAATAATGTGTAAACTAGACAACTAGAGATTAACTAATTAAGTGATCAGTTCTGGGTTGTTATTATTTGTTGTTGTTAATTAACTACTGCGGCAGTACATTTGTCAGCGTAGGTTAATACAGATTCCAAAGTGTATTGTGTTTTTCTTGTGTTTTCTAGTGAACTAAACGTTCTATATTATATATACTTTATATAGGTCTTATCTCTGATCATACCTAGACGAGCCACTCGGGTTTTATAACTGCCCGTTACAGAGAGATCTAATAGATAGTTAGGAGAGATATTTGGATAATCGTGTTTTTATTCAGTTACAGGTATTATAGCCGTGACAGTATGTTTCCCCCAGGCAGGCAAAGGTAGATACAAAAATCCATGGGCCTGCTGATATTAATAAAAATGTTATAGCCACTACGGCTATATAGAAACATATAGCGTAATTAATTGTGGTCTGCGGCCAGCTACTTTGTCAAAATAGACGACTGTTGCGTATTGCATAGTACCCAGCTCCATTCACTTGCTTTCACGGTGTTGCCTAGCCAGATCTTCACCTGGGTATAGACCATCTGACTGTGGAATCTGACAGCATCTAATGTCGGTGGAAGACGTTCAGGGAGCAGATAGGCGGAGCTCGAAGCCACCTTCTCGGTGAAGTTCAAATCTGACTAAATAACCATTTTCTTCATTTTGAGTAGCATATCTGCGGTAATATCCATATTTATTCCCATCACACTGCCAGTTCCCCTCTGATGAGTCTCATCCTTCGTGGAGGGACCACTGTCATAGTCCTCAATAAGCAACTTGAGACATTTTCAGAGAACACTAATGCTGCCTGGAGCCTGTGATCCCGAGTACTAGCGAAAGGGCCCGTTAACGATCCTGTTGATGCTGCAGTCATTGGAGCTATGGAGGGACTGTCAGTGGTAAAACATAAATTCTCATAGTTCTTCATTACTAAATAAATTAACCTTTAAAGAAGAAATGTTTTATTTAACGACGCACTCAACACATTTTATTTACGGTTATATGGCGTCGGACATATGGTTAAGGACCACACAGATATTGAGAGAGGAAACTCGCTGTCGCCACTTCATGGGCTACTCTTTTCGATTAGCAGCAAGGGATCTTTTATATGCACTATCCCACAGATAAGATAACACATACCACGGCCTTTGATATACCAGTCGTGGTGCACTGGATGGAGCGAAAAATAGCCCAATGGGCCCACTGACGGCTGTTGGATGTCAAACATTTGGTAATTTTGACATATAGTCTTAGAGAGGAAACCCGCTACATTTTTCCATTAGTAGCAAGGGATCTTTTATATGCACAATTCCACAGACAGGATAGCACATGCCAAGGCCTTTGATATACCAGCACTGGCTGGAACGAGAAATAGCCCAATAGATAAACAAACAGCAGCAGCAGCAACAACAAAAACAACAACGACAACAAACTACTAAATACAGGAACATAAAATCGAACTGAATTATGATTAAAAAATATCTGAAGTACAAAAATTGATGAGAGTATGGTCTTGCAGAAGATTGACGATTTTAGGAAGAATAACAGTATTGAAAATGTTAATAATGCCAAAGTTAACTCACCTATTAATAGCTTTACCGAATCCAAATGAAATTCTGATAAAACATATAAATACATTATTTTTTTTAATTCATCTGGCAGAGTAAAACTGAAAAATTGAAACGAAATTTAATAACGCAAGATTATGAAAGGGGTGGTATTAAAATTATAAACATAAATAATTTTATAACAGCATTGAAATGTACATGGATTCGAAGAATGTTTTTAAATAACTGAAAGTGGATTACTTTGTTTAAGTCAGTTACAAACATATCGTTAACAGACATGATTAAACAAGGTGATTATTTCAAACGCGCAAAATAAAACATATTCGTAATAGGTTTTGGAGAGAAACACTGTCCAGCTGGATAGATATACAAAACGTTCATAACCCACAAAGTGTGGATGATATATTAAGTATTAATATCTGGAATAACAGCAAAATATGTATAGGTAACAAAGCATTTATATACAAACATTATATCAATAATGGTATCACATTTATTAATGATTTATTAAACGAACAAGGTGATGTTTTAACATACGAACAGTTTATAACAAATTATCATATAAATACAAATTTCTTGGAATATGTGTCAATAACAAATGATGTTAAATCATTTGTAAATAAATTAGAAAACATAAACGATGACACTTTCACAAGTCTTAAAAATCCTGTTTTCCTGTTTAAGATAAAACATTTATTAAAAGACAAAAACGGTTGTAAACATATGTATGATATGTTAAATTCACAAACTGTCATTCCGAAAGCATAATTGAAATACGCAAATGAAGGATACATGTAGGATACAAAGAAATGGGAAAAGTATTATGTTATTCCTTTTCTATGTGTAAAAGACACAACATTATCATGGTTTCAGTATAGAATAGTACACAGAATCTTAACTACTAATACATTTTTGTATATGATACATTACGTAGATTCTAATGCTTGCGACTTCTGCAAAGCTTCATGTGAAACATTACAACATCTTTTCTTTGACTGTAACAAGGTTAACCACATTTGGGAATCAATACGAGAATGGATATTGACTGAAACAGGAATTGACATTATTTTTAGTCAAGATATTGTTATGTTTGGTATGATCAATAACGAAAATAGTAACTTTGTAAATTGGTTGATTATCAACATTAAATATTATATCTACTGTATGAAAGTACAAAAATATTAAATATCAATGGAGTTAAAAACATTTTGCGAAACAAGTTTGAAATAGAAAGATTTATGTTATACAAGAATTGCAATTACGAAATTTTTAATCAACAATGGACACCATGGCTTAATCTCTTTGACTGAAACGTATTTCCTAACAATAGCTTGTTTCGAATTCCAGGTCTTTTTCGTTTCGCGCTAGTATAGACTTACCCCCCCCCCCCCCCCCCCCCCATGTATTTGTTTATTTATTTGTTTTTTTTGTTTTTTTTATTTGTTTGCTTATTTATTTATTTATCAATTTATTATTATGTGTTTTAACTATTATATCTTCTTTCTTCTTCTCCTATATTTTCCAGTCCTTTCCATTATATGCGTCTTAGCAATTTGTTTAGGTTGTTTTACCAATCTTTAATTTATACAGAAACATTACAAATGCATTTATGTATCAAATTGTTATATATGACTATTGTCACGGGGATTCTATAATACCCGTAACTGAATAAAACACGATTGTCCAAATATCTCTCCTAACTGTATATCTATTAGATCTCTCTGTAACAGGCAGTATATACCCGCGTTGGCTCGTCTAGGTATGATCAGAGATACGATCTTATATAAAGTATATATTATTATAGCACGTTTAGTTCACTAGAAAACACAACAAAAACACAATACACTTTGGAATCTGTATTAACCTACGCTGACAAATGGACTGCCGCAGTAGTTAATTAATAACAACAATAATAACAACCCAGAACTGATCACTTAATTAGTTAATCTCTAGGTGTCTAGTTTACACAATATGCCAATCACTTCACCGTGACACAAAAACCCACACGTGTGATAATTGAGAAACGCTAACACACACACGTGCGATAATGGAGAAACGCTTCCAGGGGAACTTAATTAATAAAGGAATTACAACACTATTCCTAACTGGTTAATTTTTAATTAACCCTAACTACTCATTCAGTAACCTTGTAACACAGAATTAATACTGGTACCTATCACAATAAAGACAATAACCTACAGTTTACCTAGGTCTTCTAGGATGACTGGCTAAGCTTTATATTACCAAATACTCGTATAATGTTAGAACAAAAAGTCTACGATTTACTTCGTCAGATGACCGAAGACACTGTCTAAAAAATATTGGTATAATACAGTATTAAAATATTTAAAAGTCACATCAATCACATCAAGGTTATACAACAGAGCAGAAATAATATATTTACCAAAGTCCAAACGGACAACGTTCCCCCGGGATACCTTCCTATGGTTCTCCTCGATATCTCTAAACCCTAGCTATTTATTCAAAACTCTCAGAGACAGCGAATATCGCCTGGGGGTACAACGCGGTACCTCACCTATCATCTGATATTCCACCTCTCGCAGAGTCGGTATATTTTTCTCTGATCGTCAGACTGGCTGTCGCCATCGTCGCCAAATCACGGTTGTAAAAACCGCACTCGCGGAGGTATTACTCGCCACATGGCCTCCGCACCTGGCTGGGTGTGTATTAGAAGTACAGCTCGAGGACCGTCGCGCAGAAGTATCACGTAACAAGTTGCCCACCTGGGCTAAGTGCATTGGAACTGCACACGGGCTTCTAAAACAAATAATATCGCCACAGGCGAAAACAAAAGTAAGAGCATGTTCCGTCACAACTATATAACATTATTATACAACAAATTAGATATATGTACTTGTATATAAATTATATTGCTTTGATGTAAGGCCATGAATTCAAGGCTCTCCAACTTTGACATGGTCAGAATGGACTGGGGGAAATAAATATTTATTAAAAAAAAAAAAAAAAAAAAAAAAAAAAAAAAAAAAAAAAAACCCTACTAAATACAAGGGAATAGAATTAGAGGTATATTATTATTATTATTATTATTACAAATGAATTGTTTCTATGATGTTTCATTTTTGTTTTTCATATTGCTAATTGCGCTTGTGAATAGGATATACTTTTGTCTACAAATATTTAATAATATGTTTTACATGTCTGTTATATATAGCTGGTTATTTGACTGTTGGTCGCATGTTTTTATGTAAGTCACTCTCCACATTGTTCCGCACTATTGTGTTAATGTTTTCATTGTTAACATGCTGATAAGTTGAAAAACTTAACGTAATGAGAACTTGAACAACTAATTGAACTTGAAATTGAGGTAAATAGGGATAGTTAAAAAACAACAACAAATAAATAAATAAATAATAATAAAAAAATAATAAAAACATCATAACAACAACTCAAGCAAATAATAAAACATCCCCCAACACAATCGAAGACATAAATATAGGGTTTTCTATAGGTAGACAAATATTACATTTCCAAACTAATCTCGTCCCAGCCAGTGCACCACGACTGGTATAGCAAAGGTCATGGTATGCCTGTGGGATGCTTCATATAAAAGATCCTTTGCTACTAATGGAAAAATATTTGACATCCAATAGCCGATGATTAATAAATCAATGTGTTATAGTGGGGTCGTTAAACAAAATAAACTTTAACTTCCAAACTAACTTGCGCATCGTTTTTGTATTTTTCTGTTGCGGTGGGGCTCTGTTTAATTTGTAGATACTGTGAGGAATTTTAGATTATACATTTAAAATTTCTTACAAAAACGTGCACATAATTAGTCTAGCAAACTATGTACTAGTTAAGTAATGAATAACATATTAAATAATACCATAAGATAACCACCTACAAGGGCCCCTTGAAATAAACACCTTCAAATGCTTGAACTATCATTTATCTCGCCTTCATGTAAAATTATTTAATCTCATTGGTTGTTTGCCGTTGGACAAATCCCTTATCCCCCTGTGGGCGGAGCCAAATTCTCTTATACCCCGTCTGTAATTTCCAACAGTTTCCAGCCACCCCAGTTAATGCTAAAGCAATAATTAGATTATAAATAACATTGATAATCAATCAAGTATACATAATTAATTTTATTTTTACTATAAAATACACTATTTAAATACTTTTAAAAGCTGCAATGTTGAACTCGGCCACCTAATTACGGTCGTGGTGTTATTGTATTATTGCGCGATTAGCAACAGTTGGGTTTTTTAATACATACATTTCTGATAAAAAAAGAGATTTTTTTTTTGTTTTGTTTTTTTTAGGGTTTTTTTATTAATATCTGTTTCAGACAATTTCGTATTACAAACGTTTGATTTAAAAACTATTGGAACTATTTTTCGTCACTGGCAAGTGGTTTCGTTCGCGTCCGCGTGGTACGGCTCCGTTAATAAATTATTAACAATTATTGTCTGGCGTTATTTTGATTATTTGGCTATATGGTTTAACATGTCGGCAAGATAAATTCGTTGTAGAAACATCTCTCGGGGTATATGGCTTTTTTTATGTACCCTCTGTGTGCTCTTTTACCCTCTCGCCTTCGGCTCGGGGTAAAAGAACACACAGAGGGTACATAAAAAGCCATATAGTATAATCATATACCCCTCGTGATGCTTCTACAACTTATAATGGACATACAATGTTTTCTCGATATCAGCAGCTATTTTGTTTAACGACACCACTAGAACATATCGACTTGTTAATCATTGGCTATCAGACGTCAAACATTTGGCAGCTGACATGTAGTCTTCAGAGGAAACCCGCTACTGTTTTTAATTAGCAGCAAAATATATTTTATATGCATTGTCCTCATAGACAGGACAGCACATACCATGGTCTTTCATATACCATTCATAGAACAATGGTTAACACATTCCTACATATCTGAAAGGGAGGAGATACTATGCCAGCTTGCTTGAACATTAATATTTTTTCAATATCGCATTACTATTCCCTATGAATATTAAAAAAATTACTATAGTTTTTGCTATGCAATAATAAAACATTAAATAAAATAATAAAACATTAATTTAAATTTCTTCAGCAGTTGGAGACTGACAATTACTTGTCCACATCTAGCTAATTACAAATTTTAAAAACAAAACGTCTCATGCTGTCTATGCAGGCGCGTGTCCCAGTCGTGGGATTCGGGCATTAAAATTCATCTCTACTCAAACATATTTTCGTGGGGGTTTTTCAATACATTTTTCAGGGAAGCTTGGTTCGACCACCTTATAAACTTGGCTCATTATAGTCTACATCCCGCCCTGTTAAAATGTGCACACACACACGCACGCACGCACGCACGCGCACACACACGCACACGTTCACACGTACACACACGCACGCACGCACAAACACACACATACACACACACATACACACACACACATACACAAACACACGCACGTACACACACACACACACACACACACGCACACACACACACGCCTGCTATGTTATAGACAGCTTTAACATGAACCTGTTTCATTTTATGAAGAGTCGCTTTTTGTACGATTTCGAGTTAGAAATGTGAAATAATTTTTTTTTTTTTTTAAACCAAAAAAAAGCCCCACTCATATTTGTAAAAAAGAAAGAAAGAAGCAGCACATTTTAAAATATAAAAACTTGTTTTCTTCATTCTCTTTTATAATGAACTCATTATGGGAGAAGACCTGCATCTTCCTTTCACGTGGCAGATATCTTTTTTCTCTCAAACGAAACTAGATTCGCAATTAATGAACCTGCAAATTCTTAATGTGCATTTCACAGTCTAAAACATAAGATCATTGGTGATATAATTTCTTTTGTCACTTTTTGGCGCCAAAATTATAAAGTCAATACTTTAAACAACCCAGAGACGTTGTCTTAGAGATACAATATACAGTTCCACAATAGGCATTAGGTAAAGCAACTGTTTTTTATTTACTTACTTACTTTATTGACTTTAACAGCCTATATACTAGTGTTTTCCATAGACATTCGGAAAGGCGTAATAGACTATGGGGGCATTTTCACCATGTTACGGGAACTTTTGTTTTAATTCAAGACAATTTGTTTTTTTCAATAAAAACGAAAATAAATGTAACTAATGTGTTTGCTTTAAAAAAAAAATGAACTGCAAAATATATTACAGGCATATTTTAAAAATTAATAATACATGTCTAAGTGTTTTATAAGACAATTTTAGAATTACTTATTGAAATAGGCTTGTTTAATCTCAGGTCAGCTTGGCGCTGATTGATGCCAGATTATTGAAGCATGGCACCACACCGTGCTAAAACAAGCTGGTGAAAACACTATATAATGTGAACTCTAAATGACACCGAAAGGTGAAAATCAGAGAGGTGACTACTTTCACAATCAATCTATATCGATCTCCTTCAGCACGAAATACTCATTTGTAACAAAACATGTATCAAAATCTTTTGTAGGTCCTTTGCTGTTTTGGCCTGCCGTCTGTGCCATGTTTTCGTATCTATCTGCACCCAATAGCCAATGTATTTTTTCGTGATGGGGTGTCGTTAAGCATTCATTCATTCATTCGTATCTATCTATAGTATAATATGCAAGGCCTTTTCAACAGTGCCCCATCGTTACGATCGTTTGTCCTCGTTTGGTCTGCACTGCCGACTGCCTTCTTTTATTTGTTCTTACTCGATGTCGCACTTTGCACGGTCCAGTCGACTGCCGTACACACTTAGCGCTAAATATTGCGAACAAATATGAATTCCATAAACACAACCTCAATGACGACGGCCATCTGGCCACAGACCACATTTAATTACTTTATATATTTCTATATAGCCTTAGTGGCTATAACATTTTTATTAATATCAGCAGGCCCGTGGATGTTTGTATGCACCTTTGCCTGCCTGGGGGACACATACCCGGAAAAGGACAACCCCTGTTGTCCAGCTCTTTCTCCCAGGATATTGGTTTAAACAAACACACCCACTAAACCTGGCCGGAGTACACCCATTTTACACAAAAAACACACTACTTTTGCATGGGCCAGAATTACCACAAACAAGTCTTAATTGTCAACAAGTTACACATGTTTACTCCCCTGTCAACTTTAGTCAAATAGTTGCCACTTCATAGATGTCTGCCATGAAATAATCACAGTCAAACAGCAGACTACTTGCGTGGACAAATTTCCGGATTTTGGACATCCAAATGGGAAGATAACTGTAATCTGAGGCCATCTTTGTCACTTATCATATAAGTAACTATATATACGGCGGCCGTGTATATAGCCGCGGGAAATGAGGGCTGGCTATTTACACGGAAATTATATTTTTGGAGGACTTTTGTTGTAAAAATTAAGTTTTCTTCTGTATTCTATGGAAGCCACTTTGGGAAGTTTGACTCACAGTTTACACTGGATCTGAACGACAAAACCATTATTCGTGATAAGACCGTATCTCTGCACAATGTAGAGACGAATGTGCATTTGGCAAAATAGCGATTGATCCCATGAATCTCTGTCTAGTGCCTCGCCTATCCCCCGACGAGATCCTTTACGGGACAATACATCCTTTTGACCGGCCCAAAGAGGAATGCCATTGTCAGACACGTTTTCTAAATAAAAACTAGCACCGGACAGCGATCATTGATATAAATATAGCTGTGAGGTTATGCACTCGTGAATCACTGTTAAAATACTGATGATATCAGGTGTTCACGAAAGGTAAGCATATCCTGTCCCACCGGTGGCACCTGCCATGAGTACTGCCACCACAGCTGCCAAGTTTATAGATCTTGTATATATTTTGCTAAGAGAACCCCAGATATTGTTTAATCAACCGGCATTGATTAATGGATGTCAAACATGTGATTATTCTGACATGTATACTTCAGAGGAAACCCGCTTCATTTTTCCATCAACACCAAGTGCATAATTTGTATGCACGTTTCCATATGGAGCGCAGCACAAACCATGGCCTTTGATAAACAGGTCGTTTGCACATTGGTTGGGACAGAGAAAAAGCCAATCTGGTTTCAGACAGAGAGAGAGAGAGAGAGAGAGAGAGAGAGAGAGAGAGAGAGAGAGAGAGAGAGAGAGAGAGAGAGAGAGAGAGAGAGAGAGAGAGAGAGAGAGATCCAGTGTTTCTGGTCATCTTGTAAACCATGAAAAGCATTTTCTAAAATGTTTTAAAACTCACGTACATAAAGTAACGGTTATGTAGACGAGCTCTAGACTATTGTTACACAGTATTTCCCCGTTTTAACTTCACACGTTCTCGTTTCACTCTATCGTGTTTTTATCCAAATACGTTACAGGTGCTTAGATTAACCACACTTGGTGTCCACTTCCACGTGTGAAACTAGGGTCTTCGACCTTTAACTGCCTGGTACAGAGCTACGACTTGAATATAACGACGCGTCTGTCGTGTTGATTATTCTAATTAACATGAAAATGAATACTTGACCTTTCATTATGGTGGTAACAATTATGAGCGAACGAAAAATATAAGAGAAATAAAAAACCCACAAGTAATTTATGTAATCTATTTATTATGTTACGGGACTTACCATTATATGTAAATAGTATTAAATAATACATACCTGGTCAATATGTGGTCACGACAGCGTCTCAACGATATTGGAGTAAACCTGTTAATCGAATATCACAGGGATGACGTAGGTGGATACAAAGTGTTTTTCAATGAAAATTCTATTCATGTTTGTGCACTGGACGTTTCATACTCAAGTAACATCTTGAAAAATCTGTCGAGGTTAGCTGGTTTCTTTTTAATGTTAAATCCACAAACAGGATTAGAACTCGTATATTTCAAGTAAACAAATTAATACTAAGAAAATAAACACGTTGATTCTGTAAACGTGCAAATTGTTCATACGCAAGCAACGATTTGAAATTCTATTGAGGTAAGATGAATTATTTTTCTATTTATACTAGGATACTGAAAATGTCCGAATTACCCACATATAGTCAGTACGATTAGAACTCGTATATTTCAAGTTACTTAATTAATAATGCGAAAAACCACCTTGATTCTTTCGAAACTCGTGGATTTTTCATACTCAAACAATAATATGAAAATTTTGTTGAGGTAAGCTGATTTTTAAAACTGTTTTTGCTAGACTAAAGCCTCAGTCACAGATGCACCGGTCGCCGGCGGTGGGGGCGGGGTAAACGTACGGCGTCCTGGCGTCCGCGACATCGGGAAAGAATCGTAGGGTTCTCCCAAAAATCTTTGCAATGGTCACATTAGGGCTGACATATTTTTTTCGGGCCATCAAATCTTAAAGACATCGTAGGGGCATCGTGTGTCCTCCCTGCGATGTCTCCAGATACCGCAAGGTCACCCCAAGGCCGCCGAAAGGTCACCTCCAGGCCGCAAGGTGCCCCTTCGATATGTCTGCGGTGGGTTTCTGATTTTAAAAATCGTACGGTCTTCAAAATTTTTTAATTCCGCATTAAACGTTTCCGATGACACAACGATGGCCACAAATCGGCCAAAAACTCAACGATGTCCGTAGGATGTCATCGATGCCCGTAGGGTATTCGTACGATATCGTCAAAAACACACATCGTACGGGCATCTTACCCACTTACGATGCATTTGTGACTGAGGCATTAACCTTGCAATCGACAATGCCAACGATAATGCTGTGGAGTTTTCTATTCGCCACGGTACATTTTTGTTTTGCTGTGGACTATATTCGATTTTTATTTTATTTTATTATTATTATTTTTTTTTTTTTGCTATGGACATTTTCTTAATGGCAGGGGTTGAAAGTATGTTCGAATTAAACCCACGTATCTGATGGCCCGAAAAAACGTTATAAGTCTACTGAACATGGACTTATTTATAAAGTATGAGAACTGTAACTTTGATATTTAAACTCATTACTTTGTGGATATTTGACCTTCAGTGAAGGGGCGGGACGTAGACCTGTGGTAAAGCGTTCGCTTGATGCGCGGTCGGTCTAGGATCGATCCCCATCGGTGGACCCATTGGTCTATTTCTCGGAAATGTTTTATCTAGCGTCACACTCAACACATTTTAATTACGATTACAAAGCGTCGGACATATGGTCAAGGACTAAACAGATATTGAGAGAGGATACCCTCTGTCACCACTTCAGGAGCCACTCTTTAAAGGGACATTCCTAAGTTTGCTGCAATTTTTAAAATGATATCGATTAACAGAAACTTTTTAACGATTGTAATTACATAAAATGCATAAAATATTAGTGGCTGTACATTAAACGTGATTTTGATCGTTCTAATATTTTTACTAGGTTAAATTTCACTTTATTTTGATAAAATGTTGTTGTTTTTTTTGTACGTACGAAATTATTTGAAGATAAAATCCAGTTTGGGCTTCTTATAAATATTAAGATACATTGAATATACAGACACTAATATTCTAAACAAGAAAATATATGTAATATGCAAGTTTAATCGTCGAAATATCTTATTAATCGGAAACATCTTACAATGCAGCAAACTCACAAATGTCCCTTTAAGATTAGCAGCAAGGGCTCTTTTTATATGCACTATTCCACCGGCCCGACCAATGACCGAAATGGACCGAAAAGGTCCAAAATGGACCGACGAAACACGGAAAGGGACCGAAATGGATCGAAGAACCACCGAAATGGACCAAAATTTTATCCAGAAGTTGTAATATCCCCTTCTTCGAGTCTTTTAATATCGTTTATTAAAGAAAAATAATATATATACATGTACATTGGTGTTTCTCCCAGACTGGAATATAGGGAGAGGGTGGTAATCTTAAGAAGCAAGGTTCCATTTCAGAATTCTCAAACACGAATTTTAATAAAAGATTAAAAAACCCGCGTGCATTTTGTCATTTATATTTCATGTAAATTATTACCTCAACATTAAAAGTATAACGAAGTTTAATTACAAGAACAAGTGTGTAGGGAATGAGCCGCATAGTCTTAAAGTTGACTCAGTGTCGGCAGAAAAAAAGTGTTTTCACGTCAGTCGAGGCAGTGGTCGGGAACTAAAGGGGCAGCAGGCCGTCGCGGTAAAGAACTAAAAGGGCAGCAG
Source organism: Gigantopelta aegis (assembly GCF_016097555.1). NCBI lineage: Eukaryota > Metazoa > Mollusca > Gastropoda > Neomphalida > Peltospiridae > Gigantopelta > Gigantopelta aegis. The sequence continues at coordinate 5,275,330 of NC_054707.1, forward strand.
GGGGGTCCAGGTTTGCTGCGGGTCGGAGCGCCCTTCCACTCCGTATTAGGAGAATGACTAATATTAATATATATTATATATATATATATATATATATATATATATATATATATATATATAGAGAGAGAGAGAGAGAGAGAGAGAGAGAGAGAGAGAGAGAGAGAGAGAGAGAGAGAGAGAGAGAGAGAGAGAGGGAGGAGATACTTCAAGATCTTTAGTGGCCATAAAACCTACCGGTTGTAATGTTTGCCCAATTAATTCACTATTATACTATTATCATATAACCATTTCTACTGTGTGTTTGTGCAGTAGAAAAGCGATCCATTTTTGAGATATATTTCAAAGATTATTTTAATGTAATGTACTGCAATGAAATGATATTGGAAAATGACATCTGACGTGAAGAAATATGACGTATTTGTTCTGAAGTAATAAATGGATGGGTGGATGGTTGGTTGGATAAATGGATGGATCTGTGTGTGGCTGAATAGAAAGGTAGAAAAAAGTTTTACTTAACGACATACCAAGCACATTGTATTTATTGATATATTGGCTGAGGTCGAAATCTCTAATCATACCAAAAAAAGGAGCAAGGGATTTTTAAATGCCCTTTTCCTCTGACAAAACAGTACATAGCACGGTCTTTGGGGCGTTGGTTGGGGCGGGAAAATTACCAATGACAGACATTCAGAGATGAGGTTCGATCCAGCCGCCCATTCATTCGTCCATCTATCCACACATCCTTCAACACATACATATATCTATATATACACATACCAAAACTGGTTTGGGGGAATATAATCCAGCCCAGAGATTGCCAGTGTGTGCGTATGTGACTCGTTGGTGTATGTGTCGATCTGCCTCTCTCCCACTCTATCGTCTGTTTGACTCCCTTTTTTTCAATCAATCAGTCAGTCTGTATTTCAGTCTCTCTCTCTCTCTCTCTCTCTCTCTCTCTCTCTCTCTCTCTCTCTCTCTGTCCACTCTTTCTCTCTCTCTCTCTCTCTTTTATCAACAGTGCTCTCTGCAACAAATCCGATCTCTCTCTCTTCAGTGTATGTCTCTGTCTGCTTTTCACCCTCTGCTTGTTGCTATGTTATCGAGTGATATCATTTGTAATAACTGAAGTACGTTTTGTGAATAAAAATAGTGAATTAGAAAACTCAAGTGTACCACATATTGTAACAGTTAGCGAATATACTATGGGTTGAAATTACAATAGGTGTTGCAAAAGGACTCCTATCAATTTATTTCAAAGAGAATATTTGTGTGTGAAGAATATTTCTTGATCGTGATGATTTATTTTTAGTTGCCAATATCAGGAATTTTACGACAATGAATATTCCATAATAGTGTAGACGCGATATCGTATTGCTTGTTCACAAAGGGTTTAAGCTTCCTTTGCTACTTGTATGTGGTATTTTTTTGTGTTTTAATGGCTGCATTGATCTTGTTTATATAACCGACGCTAGTTGTTACAGAGTATATGTTATAATCGGCATTACAGAACAGAATCTAATAGGTTTCAACTGTCGGGTACACCTAGTGAGATAAATATTATTTTGTTTTGTTTTTAAATCAGCATCAAAGCGTCGTGGGATACAAACACAAAGAGATCAGAAAACATCAAGTTCATTTAATATAATAGTGTTAAATATGATGGTTATGCCAGTGGGCCCTATCACAAACTGTTCAGGTAGTGTATCCGGAAGTTATATTACAGATAACCATGACAAAAAGGGATTCCTGACAAAATTTGAAATTTTTAGTGATGTATTTTGTCTCGAAGATATTTTAGCAATATGTCATGTTCCTGTCTGTGTGTTGATTGTATGCGTTTGTATGCGTGAATCTTTGTATTAATGCCTTGCTTTTTCCGTCTGTCAAATATACAAAATACACGTTTTAAATACATGGAAATGGAAAATATTGGGCTTCAACATATTTCCTATCAATACCAATTGGGACATCTTGGGCAGTTGGGACATTTTGGGCTTCAACACATGTCCTACCAATACGTAAATTCATGTCTATTGTGTGCATTTATTGTGTGCGTGCGTGTCACTTACAGCTGTCAAAACGTCTGAAATATACAATCTAAGATATACTCGTTTTTTCTTTTTTTTTTCTTTTTTTTTTTAATTCTTTCTTTTTCTTTTTATTGGCAGAGGTACAGTTTGTAAAACATAAATTACAAAATACAAGAAAAAAGAACAATAGACTATACACACAGCACGTCATTGAATACAAACAGTATTTGAAAAAAGAAGGTAAAAAGATATGTACAGCTGATGTTTCAGGGAGGTATAACATGTATTTGAACACATGGGCTATTTCACCGCAGGTCTCCTATTTCCACGACTTCTATTTTTGCATAAATATATATTATTATAAATGCATTAAAACCAGTTGATTAAATCAACCTTAATAAAAAGAAAACGGAGAAGAAGAATATTTATTCACTGGCTTCTAATACCGCGACAAATAGGCACCATTTTGTAATATGGTCGTCCCCTTGCAAATTTATTTGTGATATTATTTTTTTCTGTCATGTAATAATCCTTTACCATGGCTAGAAGACGAGGAAACGATAGTGAGATGTTCGCTACTCGAGCATTATATATATATATATTTTTTTGTTATTAAAATTAAATGATTAAGTATTTTTTGTCCTGTTTGTATACCAAATATTATCTTTCTAGCGTTTATAACTGTACGGCATCCCGTTACGTCAAAAATCCTAGATTCCAAATTTCGCCACAAAGAAGTCACTTTTGAACATTTTACAAAAAGGTGCATTATCGTTTCCTCGTCCTCATTACAGAAAATACAAAGTGCATCGTCCCGAATCCCTATCCTACATAGAAAGCTATTGGTTGCTATTATTCTATTAAGAATTTTATATCGAAAATCTATAAGTGCGATTTGTTTAGTACATAATCTGGGTGTTAAATATACCTTTTTCCATATTAACGGGGTGTTATCATCGTTTATTATCGCAGACCAGCGGATTTGTACTATTGGCATTTCTACATTCATAGAACGTATATTATAATATACACCACAATCTTTACTAATTTTTGTCATTAAAAACATATACGGCGGACACAAAGTATTATATAAATTTATCTGTCCTTGTAATTTTTGGACAATGCCTTTCCAATTTTCTGGGATACTATGAATTACATTTTCGTAATCTGAAAAGGTTCCTCGTATGTTGTATTTTTGTTTTAACTCTGCAAAAGGAATGATGTATCCTGTTTCAGATAAAAGATCTCTGATATGTGTTATACCGTTATTATACCAATTGCGGATAAATAATGACCTGTTTTTAAAATGTGTGTTGTACCATATCGGCTCATTTACTATTTCGTCGCAAGTTTCAATTTCTGTTTTTTGCACAAGATCTTTCCATGCATTCAATACATCATCCCAAAAAGGATTTTAAAACTTTTATAGATATAAATACCTACCTACCTACCTACCTACCTACCTCCCTGCCTCCCTCCCTCCCTGCCTGCCTGCCTACCTACCTCCCTCCCTGCCTGCCTGCCTGTCTGCCTACCGACCGACCGACCGACCGACCTATCTATCTATCTATCTATCTATCTATCTATCTATCTATCTATCTATCTATCTATGATGTATATATCCATGTGTGTATATATTTACATCTATATATCTATATCTGTATGTATGCCTATCTATCGATCTACTATCTAGCTATCGAACTATTATCTATCTGTCTGTCTGTCTGTCTGTCTGTCTGTCTATCTATCTATCTCTCTATCAATCAATCAATCAATCAACCAGTATGTATGTATGTCTGTCTGTCTGTCTATCTATCTATCTATATGTATGTCTGTCTGTCTGCCTATATATCTATCTGTCCATCTATCTAGCTATGTATCTATATATTTACATCTACCTATCTCTGTCTGTCTATCTGTCTACTAATCTATTTATCTTTTCTAATTCCGCCTTGGACCTATTGACTATGTTGAACTTTCAGTACGTGGTTGGTCACTTCAATTACGAATTAAGACAATATTTCTCTCAAACAGGGACAAGTTTCAACAAGCGATAGACCTTTTCTAACAAATCTGCAGATATTATTTTAGGCGCGGTTGTAAACGGCGTAACAATTACGTAGTCGTCAATTAGTGTTTGATGCCATAGCAACTGAATAAGTAGGATGATGGCATGACCACTCTGTAACACAGTTAAAGCCACTACTGTCATCTTAATTATAATTGTGATTTGTCAACAGCTCTTAGTGTCAAACAGTATACCTTTCAAAACGACCACTAACGAAAAACATCACACAGTAATAAGACTAGACACGAAAACACACTGACAAGAATTTGACACATATCCCTAACCTTCCAAACACACCCATTAAAAATAAGACAGAAGAACGATACTAAAACTACTGATATGCTAGACGTAACTATTGATAGACAAAATTGGAAAATAATATTAGGTTAACAATATCTCAATACCTATAAACAACGACAGTTTTTGATATGTAACATAGAGCGATTTTGGCACTTGGTTGTGATAGAAAAGTCGAAAGAGACAAACACACACACACACACACACACACACAAACCCACACACACACACACACAGAGAGAGAGAGAGACAGAGACAGAGACAGAGAGAGACAGAGACAGACAGAGAGAGACAGAGACAGAGACAGACAGAGAGAGAGAGACAGAGAAAGAAACAAACATACAGACAGACAGAGAGAGAAACAGACAGAGAGACAGAGACAGATATAAAGAGAGAAAGAGAGAGACAATAGGGAAAAGAGATAGAAAAAACGGACAGAGTAGAGAACGAGAGAGAGAGAAGGCGAGAGGGGGGAGAGGGAGAGAAAGAAAGAGAAAAGTGACAGAGTAGAGAGAGAGAGAGAGAGAGAGAGAGAGAGAGAGAGAGAGAGAGAGAGAGAGAGAGAGAGAGAGAGAGACAGAGACAGAGACAGAGACACACAGAGAGAGAGACAGAGACAGACACACAGAGAGAGAGAGAGAGAGAGAGCGAGAGAGCGAGAGAGCGAGAGAGAGAGCGATAGAGCGAGAGAGCGAGCGAGCGAGAGAGAGAGAGAGAGAGAGAGAGAGAGAGAGAGAGAGAGAGAGAGAGAGAGAGAGAGAGAGAGAGAGAGAACGAAACAGAAGCGGAAGAGAGGGAGAGAAAGAAAGGCAAGCAGCCAAAGAGACACGGAGAGAAATTCTTAATAAGATATTATATGTGACGTGCGTCTGGGCTGTATGTGGGTGGCATCTAACTCAGTCGGCAGGACGCTCACCTAATATGCTTGCGGTGTAGAATCAAACCACCTCAGTGGACCCAGGTTTTTTTTTCATAACCCAGCCAATGTCCCACGACTGGTATATCAACGACCATAGTATGTGCTGTCCTACATGTGTGAAAATACGTATAGATGAACCCTTTGCTGCTAATGCCCCCCCCCCCCCTAAAAAAACAGAAAAACAAAAAAACTAAACCTAGCGGGTTTCCTCTAAGACTTCGTGTCAAAAAATTACAAAATAACCGATGATTAAGTTAGCAATATGCTCTAGTGGTGTCGTTGAACAAACAAACTTTAACTTTCATCTTGTATTTGTTAGTGGGCTTAGTGGAGGCGTATTCTGGCACAGAAACACCCGTGACCGTCTTATGGAATGGTCTGGAATGTTTTGTTACTTTCGCGACAGTGTAATCCTATAGTTTACGATTTATTTTATTGTTTAATTATTGAAAGCTGTGTTTGTTTTCTTTAACTACACGACTAGAGCACATTGACTTATTAATCATCGGCTGTTGGTAATTTTGACATATAGTCTTATAGAGGAAACCCGCTACATTTTTCCATTAGTAGCAATGGATCTTTTATATGCATCATCCCACAGACAGGATAGAACATACCACGGCAATTGATATACCAGTCGTGGTGCATTGGTTGGAACGAGAAATAGCCCAATGGGCCCACCGACGGGGATCGATCCCAAACCGACCGCGCATCAAGCGAGCACTTTACCACTGGGCCACGTCCCGCCCCCTCCATATGGACAAATGTCTGGGGTGTTTTATAATAGACGGTACGCCATGTAGCAACACACATAATACATTCGACAGATGTTTTTTTAACGCGGTGTGTTAATAGTGATACAAATTGGGACACACTGTTATTCTGGTCCTTTTAAGTTTTCTAAACCAGCGCAGTTTGTCGTTCCGTATTTAGTTTTTAAAAATACAAATTAAAACTTCTGTTTTACTTGTGTCGCTATATTTCAGTATATGAGCCACGTGGCTTGCTTTCCTTAAAGTGCTCTTACACTAATAGCTAAGTTAACGGTGCTTACAACAGTAAATGTGAAATAATATATAAAATCATTGTCATCTGTTATAAACCGGCCTCGGTAGTGTCGTGGTTAAGCCATCCGAAATAAGGCTGGTAGGTACTGTGTTCGCACCCTTGTACCGGCTCCTACTTAGAGCGAGTTTATCGATTCAGTGGTTAGATGTAAAGCCACCACATCTAATTCTCTATCACTCATCGCTTATAACTAATCACTATCCCTCTGTCCTGGACCGCCAGCCCATATAGCTGAACTGTATGCCCAGAACAGCGAGCTTGAACCGTAACTGGATATAAGCACGAAAATAACGAATGAGTCTGTTATAAAAGGACACCGTAAATAACAGCCACCCCCCGCCTGCTACCGACCTTGGTCGGGCTGCTGGTGCTCCCTTGCACCTGCCAGTGCAGGCGGTCCCCCCCCCCCCCCCCACCTTTCCTGTCATGGACGGAGGAGCAGGCCAAGGCCGGCTCTTGTGCCCATGACAAGCGTGCGCTACAACAGCTTGTTCTGAATGTGCACGTAAAACCCTATGACCTGACCTGACCTAACAGCCACCTAAGAAGAAATAGCGATACATGCTAAAAAAGGTTTGTTTTGTTTAACGACACAACTATAGAACATAGATTTATCGATCATCGGCTATTGGATGTCAAACATATGATAATTTTGATGTAGTCTCAGAGAGGAAAGCCGCTACATTTTTCCATTAGTAGAAAGGGATCTTTGATATGCTCATCCCACAGTCAGGATAGTACATACCATGGCTGGTAAATTTTTAAAATCACTGATCCCATGGCTAGTGGATTTTTATAAACATTCTAGAAGAGACAATATTATTACATATAGTAGGATTCTGACGTCAAACTGTAACGAAAGACGGTTGCTCATGTAACTATCAATTAAAATGAGGTTATTTTCATTACTGCTCTTCTTTCTTTTTTCTTTCTTCTTTTTTATCTTATTAACGATACAAATTGACTTAAATTATCAGAAATCTGTTTCAGGGGTAAAGCTAGACATAAGATTAGAACGACCGAAAAAGAAAATCTATGACCATATGGCATTAGACATATGGTTAAGGAAGGATATGTTTTATTTAACGACGCACTCAACAGATTTTATTTGCGGTTATATTCATATGGTTAAGAACCACACAAATCATGAGATAGGAAACCCGCTGCCGCCACGCAATGCGATAGTCTTTTCGATTAGCAGCAAGGGATATTTTGTATGCTCTATCCCAAATACAGGGCAGTACATACCACGCCCTTTGTTACACCAATTATGGAGCACTGGATGAAACACGAATTAGCCCAATAGGCCACATATGAGACTACACCTTTATTTGTTGAGTTGACAGATGTGATTCATTATGAGAACATCTGCGTAAGATCAAGACGACAAATAACATATAATCCCTAACAACGTAATGAACGTGTCGATGGTGACGCAATAGGGTCATTAGAACAAGGTTTTTTAGCTGTCGTGTGATCTATTTTTTTTGTTCCACACAGGCAAATAGAGAAGCGATTGTAACGTAACGACGTCATCTAATTCCATGCTATTAACTGTAAACAACATGAAACAGACACGTGCGTTGATTGGGTGCGCTTCCTCATTTGCATATATCACTTTGACATAAGAGCTAACCAGCTGAACAAAACAGTACGCTTCAGATCCCACCCATCTCGACCAGCCAATCACATGCGAAATAAACGCTGTCGGTATCGCATGGGACAAAATCCACAATGACGTCATTCATTTTACACTGACCTATTTTATTTCCATGCAATTTTTTCTTCTTCTTCTTCTTCTTCAATCGAACTTGTTGTTATGCAGATTGCCAATGAATCTGTCTTGCATAAATTACTCTTTCCAGCCAATATCCTTGCCGAAATTTGTTTTCGAATATTGTTGTCTGATGAGATAAACAGGCCATCTATGCGCGTGGTATTACACCTGCCACATCCACTTAAGTCCTGGCAATAGTGTTCACTGAAGCCTTAACCGGAGAGCCTGTAGGCGGATTGCTAATGGGATGTTACAGTATTGGCTATTACGAAGTACATCCAAGAAAGCGAAGCCAAGGAATTTAATGATAAAAATCACTATTCTGGTTTCTTTAATTTTGAGATTGGTCATCTCATATTAGTGTGACGGGCAAATTATGAGACATTGGCAACGATGAGGGAAGACATATCTAGGAAATTGAACGAGCAAAACCTAACCTCTGCGAACAACATATCCACGCATGCATGATGGTATGGGTGCAGAAATGATCGAATAATCACTGAGGATGCGAAATGAAGAATCTTAAAAATTAAGAAATCAGAATTATGATTTCACACATAGACGAGCAGGTACAGAGATGTACGTACATTCTCTCTCTCTCTCTCTCTCTCTCTCTCTCTCTCTCTCTCTCTCTCTCTCTCTCTCTCTCTCTCTCTCTCTCTCTCTCTCTCTGTGTGTGTCTCTCTCTCCACACACACACACACACACACACACACACACACACACACACACAGACGGACATGCACGCACGTTTTATATAGATCGAAATATAGATCGATAGATGGATAGAAGGATCGATGGATGGATAACTAGATTGACAGAAAGTCATATGCATATATGTGTATTATGTTATTTAAATTAAAAAATGTGTTGCATGCTCTATTCCGCCTCTGCGCGTGCTGTAACCTCACCGTGGTGCAGGGGTGTAACTTTCTCATTGATAATGGCCAATACAGCACAAAATTGAAATTTTGAGTAAAAGTCAGTATCTCTGTGATATTTGTATTTTTGCACAGTTCTTTACACTGTTTTTATTTAAACCTTGAGTGTTTATATTGATGTTGATCATCACTTTATTTGTTTGCATTACCATAGTTTGACACCCAACAGCCGATGTATTTTTCGTGCTGGGGTGTCGTTAAACATTCATTCATTCATTCATTTTGCTCTATTCTACTCATATATTTAGTAACCACATTAGGTACTCTCTGGTAGAAGTATAACTGTTTTGTTTATCTCCTGAGTGTATTGCGTTGTGCAGGTTTTAATTGATGTCTAGACTCGCTAATTCATTCTTCGCCTCACTCTCATAGTCTTTTTCGTCCCCTCTACCTATCCCATCTCCACGTCTACTGTCTTTAGCCCTCTCGTTCGTTCTATATTTGTGTTTTTTCTTTCTTCATCTGGTTGTCTGTTTGTCTGAAGCAGTCTGTCTGTCGCTGGATCCTTCTCTCTCTCTCTCTCTCTCTCTCTCTCTCTCTCTCTCTCTCTCTCTCTCTCTCTCTCTCTCTCTCTCTCTCTCTGTCTTTCTCTCTCTCTCTCTCTCTCTCACAGGTCGGGACGTAGCCCAGTGGTAAAGCGCACGCTTCATGCGCGATCGGTTTCGGATCGATCCCCGTCGGTGGGCCCATTGGAATATTTCCCGTTATTACCAGTGCACCACAACTGGTATATCAAAGGTCGTGGTATGTGCTATTCTGTCTGTGTTATTGTGCATATCTTCTTGCTAATGGAACAATGTAGCGGTTGTCCTCTCTAAGACTATATTTGACATCCAGTAGCCGATGATTAGTAAATCAATGTGCTCTAGTGGTGTCCTTAAACAAAACAGCTATATATACATATATATGGCTGTCTGTCTGTCTCTCTGTGTCTCTCTGTCTCTCTCTCTCTGTCTGTCTGTATGTCTGCCTCTCTCTCTCTCTCTCTCTCTCTCTCTCTCTCTCTCTCTCTCTCTCTCTCTCTCTCTCTCTCTCTCTCTCTGTGTGTGTGTGTGTGTGTGTGTGTGTGTCTCTCTCTCTCTGTCGCTCTCTCTGGTCAACCATATGCATATGTCCATATAAATAATAGCTATCCATCAACACACTATGAGTTATCAACTCGTAAAACAACAGATGTGAGTCCCTTGCAATGGTATCGGAAAAACAGGTGGCCATTAATTTTATTAGTCATTGAGTATGTCCACTCACAAGATGAGCGACCTTTCACTGTTCTGACCTGGGGGAGAGGGGTGAAAGGAATAAGAATACAATGGCGCGATTTCCTAAAACAAAATGTGTTTGTTTAATAGACGAGATACTTGTATGATGACGTGTCGTTAAATATTTATTCATTCATATACGTTTTCTCTTTTATTATTGTGGGTTTTTTTTCAAGAAACACAATTATTTTCTTTATCATGTGACATCATTTTATTTGAATTGCATAGTTATTGCCTGGACAAAAGTTGCCTACGGAATACAAGAATTGTACGTACGAAATTATTTAGAGACCAAATCCAGTTTGGGCTACTTATCAATATTAAGATGACAAGGAACGCTTTGAATATACATACAGTCATATAATAAACATGAAATTGTAATTAATATGTAAATTTAGTCGTTTTAATACTATTTTAAACATCTAAATTTCAAAATGGACATATATCAGCTATGCCCCAAATAATCAACATAGGGTTAATGCTTGGAAATGTTTTAATAATCCTATCCTCCAAAGCAACAATTAAGTCATCCACAAAATATACTCACAATATACGAAATAAAGGCTATCTATTAGGTTAAACTTTCATAACACAATGCTATTTCCGCATGTTTACTCAAACAAAATGTCCACCAGTGCTACACAATTGCTGTAACAAAGACCGTGTTATGTAATAGTGTGGTCCTTAGCCATATCACATGTCCGACACCATGTAGCAGTAAATGAGTTGAGTCCATGGCTAAATAAAACATTTATTCCTTAATTTTTATATATATATATATATATATATATATATATATATCGTATGTATGACGGAAAGAAAAATACAAGCCTTAGAAGTCTTTGTCTACAGAACGAGGCTTAGGGTGTAAAGACTTTCGCACTTTAGGCGAAATTACATTCGTGGTTTCTTAAAGCTCAAGCACTTGTCGACTAAATTCATGTAGACACTTCTCTCGCTGTTAACATAGTTATTCTCTCCTACTTGAAAACGATGCTGAGCAATGAAGTATAACAGTACAGACCACTCGACACAGAAATGGCAATGCAACCTTTTTAAAAAGATTATCGGTAATGAGTATTACATTACATGTACTTTTACTTGAAAATAACTTGAACAATATGTCTGTAAATACTGACAGTTCCTCGATTAAAATATTTTGGCACATGTACTGGCACGCTTTATGTGGCAGTCGTCCGGCAGAGGAGAAAGGAATAAATGTTTTATTTAGCCATGGACTCAACTCATTTACTGCTACATGGTGTCGGACATGTGATATGGCTAAGGACCACACTATTACACAACACGGTCTTTGTTACAGCAATTGTGTAGCACTGGTGGACATTTTGTTTGAGTAAACATGCGGAAATAGCATTGTTTTATAAATAGCCTTTATTTCGTATATTGTGAGTATATTTTGTGGATGACTTAAATGTTGCTTTGGAAGATAGGATTATTAAAACATTTCCAAGTATTAACCCTATGTTGACTATTTGGGGCATAGCTACTATATGTCCAGTTTGAAATTTAGATGTTTAAAATAGTATTAAAACGACTAAATTTACATATTAATTACAATTTCATGTTTATTATATGACTGTATGTATATTCAAAGCGTTCCTTGTCATCTTAATATTGGTAAGTAGCCCAAACTGGATTTGGTCTCTAAATAATTTCGTACGTACAATATATATATATATATATATATATATATATATATATATATATATATATATATATATATATATATATATATATATATATTAGGAAACAAAAATTAATTTTGACCTTGTGCAAACACTATGGTGATCAGAAACGCATTTAATATACAGTCACTGATATTTTAGGTGCACATATATTTAATATATAGTTACAGTCGTTAAAGGGACATTCCCGAGTTTGCTGCATTGTAAGATGTTTCCGACTAATAAAATATTTCTACGATTAAACTTATATATTAAATATATTTTCTTGTTTAGAATATCAGTATCTGTATATTCAATATGTTTCTGGTCGTCTTAATATTTGTAAGACGGCCAAACTGGATTGTGTCTTCAAATAATTTCGTACGTACGAAAAAATTATATTTTAGGAGATAAAATGAAATTTAACCTAGTACAAACATTAGAACGATCAGAAACGCATTTAATATGCAGCCACTAATATTTTATGCAGAAAAAAATATATTAGATATGTAATTACAATCGTTAAAAAGTCTCTGTTAGTCGATAACATCTTAAAATTTGCAGCAAACTCGGGAATGTCCCTTTAAACATCGCAGCAAACTTAGGAATGTCCCTCTACGAAATTTCTGTTAGTCAACAACATTTTAACGATTGCAGCAATCTCAGGAAAGTCCTTTTAAAAGCACTTGAGTTGATTTCTTCAGGAACAGCCCAAGCAAATCTACCTTCCTACAGCGATCGCCACGTCGACAAATTCCCTATAAATGCTCTACAGCAATCGCGGCATATCGCAGTCATGTTTGATTTATCAAAGACGTCAGAGGCGTTTGAGTCCAGGAAGCGGTGTAAATAATTAATAATATTATTACTCGTCATCCTTGAACATGTACATCTGTGACAGTGTCTGTATCTTACACATATTGCCTCGGCTTTTAATAGACGAATTTTCAGAATTACAATAGAACGTTTTGTTTTGGGTGCGTAACTGGTGGAAAGTAGAATTAGTTGGCCGTAGCCTCTCACAACATTTCTAGTTTACATGTTATTTAGGGGTCGAGATGTAGCTCAGTGGTAAAACACTTGCTTGATGCGCGGTCTGTCCGAGTTCGATCCTGGTCGGTGGGCTCAATAGACTATTTCTCGTTCCAGCCAGTGCACCACGACTAGTATATCAAAGGCCGTGGTATGTGCTATCATGTCTGTGGTATGGTACATATAAAAGATCCCTTGCTACTAAAGGAAAAAGGTAGCGGGTTTCCTATCTAAAATGATATGTCAAAAATACCAACTGTTTGACAACGAATAAACGATTTTAAAAAATAAAACAATTCTAATCCCACTGCCCCCTTTCCTTTTACTCCTTTGAATTCCGTCTCATTTCTTCCCGATCTGGCAACTCCTATCTTTCAACTTCTTTCGCTGTCCACGTCCACATCCCAGTCCTTGTCTCTCCAACCGCAACCTGTGCTTGTCTCTTGTGGCTATGCGTGTCACACACCTGTCATTCTCCATCAGCTTTTAGCCGTGGGTTTAGTCTGACCACTTCGGGCAGTGTTCAGTAGTTACTTCGGGCAGTGTTCAGTAGTTACTTCGGGCATTGTTCAGTAGTTACTTCGGGCAGTGTTCAGTAGTTACTTCGGGCATTGTTCAGTAGTTACTTCGGGCAGTGTTCAGTAGTTACTTCGGGCATTGTTCAGTAGTTACTTCGGGCATTGTTCAGTAGTTACTTCGGGCATTGTTCAGTAGTTACTTCGGGCAGTGTTCAGTAGTTACTTCGGGCAGTGTTAAGAGGCAGGGGCGGGATGTAGCCCAGTTGTAAAGCGCTCGCTTGATGCGCGGTCGGTTTAGGATCGATTCCTGTCGGTGGCCCATTGGGCTATTTCTCGTTCCAGCCAGTGCTCCACAACTGGTATAAATAAAGGCGTGGTATGTATTATCCTGTCTGTGGAATGGTGCATATAAAAGATCTCTTGCTGCTAATCGAAAAGAGTAGCCCATGCAGTGGCGACAGCAGGTTTCCTCTCTATATATCTGTGTGGTCCTTAACAATATGCCTGACGCCATATAACCGTAAATAAAATGTGTTGAGTGCGTCGTTAAATAAAGCGTTTTCTTCATGTTAAGAGGCACTTGTAACTACCTACTATGCTCTCATACTACCTGCGGTCGTTAGTTAGTGTCGTGGGTCAGACCAGCTTTATTAGCGGCAGAGGACGAAGATGACAGGAGTGTGCGAGGAAGTACACAGAAATTGCACCCGTGGAGGAAGTTGAGACAGATAGGCGATGGTGTGGACAGCTCAGAAGACAGAGTTGGAGGAAACTGACAGAAAGGGTCGAAACAGATTGTAATCGTTGTAAAAGTTTTATTTTATTTTTTTATATTAAGATAATGAGAATGACAGGCAGAGGGTGATAGATGAGAAAGATGAATGAATGTGTGAGCCAGCTTTGACGGGATTTGAACCACTGTTGTCAGCTTGATTGTCTAGCCACTTATCCACAAGACCAATGGGTTATTTCTCGTTCCAGCCAGTACATCACGACTAGTATATCAAAGACCGTAGTATGTGCTATCCTGTCTGTGGGATGGTACATATACAAGATCCATTGCTACTAATGGAAAAAAGGTAGCGGGTTTCCTATCTAACACGACGTATCAAAATTACCAACTATTTTACATCCAGTAACCGATTATTAATAAATCAATATGCTCTAGTGGTGTCGGTAAACAAAACAAACGTTAAATAAAACAAACGTTTAACATGTTATTTAAAGGGTGTACACCGTTGAGGTTCGATCCTATGACGAAACATCCCAGACTAGTGCTCTACCACGATACTGGTTGAAACGAGAAATAGCTCAACTGGCCAACCGACGGAGATCGATCCTTCCCCAACCGCGCATCTGACGAACGCTTTACAACTGGGCTACGCCGTGCCCTGATATTGAGGATGTCTAGCAGTTTAGAAATGTCTTGTCTAAGTTGACCTAATTCGCAGACTATATTATGTCTATATCTTTATTGGCATATCTTTGCACTCTGTTCATTACATATATATATATATATTGATATATACACTCTATTCATTACAATTGTCAGAAATGGCACGTTGAGAAAAATAATGCTAAAAACCTAGTCATTGATATATAATCCGTGTGATTAAAGCGTTCTGACAATACATAGATGACAGATCATCTTCGTCCTATGGATTCTTATTAAATTTTGGAATCCAATACAGAGCGGTAATGGACATGTCTTATTTCAGTGTGAAAACCAATCTGATAATGGATAATAATGTATGCAGTCCGAACAGTTCCACTTTAGTCTGTTTAGGTAGCAGGAGCTGAAACATTACAAACTGAGTCTCTTTTAATAGTAAAGAGAATTACATTTACTGGTGCTAACTTAAATTCGTTTATTATTTATCAATTACCAACGTAGGACCTTCGGAGTAGGAAAAAACCCCACATAATAAATACGGTTAAATCATTATTTACTTTCCTTTACCTTTGTTGGCTATTCTTTCCTGTTATTTTTCCTTTAATGTTATTAATTGTATTCGTTTTACAAATTTAATTTTCAATCTATTGAACAACAAAAGAAACGAAAATATTTTTAAATTTATTTTTCTTCATTGATTAATTCGTTAATTGTTTTAAAGTGTTCACAAAACAATGTTAATTTTAATAGACACAAAAATAATGCGATTCAAACTCAATAAGTTTAAATAAAATTATGAAAACCAAATTAACTGATATAATAATCCACCGTACACCGCCACAATTCGCCATACAGTCGGCATTTAAATATTTTGTGGAATACATCCGTTATTATGTAAAATATGTTCTATAATATTTAAGTTATACGAATTTGTATGATTGAACGTGAACACCAGAAGTAAGTCATTCATAATAATAATAATAATAATAATAATAATAATAATAGCAATATTTGTTACTACGCTAGTAGCAATATCCGATATAATAATCTAAGACAAAACATTATCAAAGCGTATTATTACAGACGACCTAGTGTTTTTAAGTTAATTCAACTACAAACTACTGAACATATTAAAGAGCTCAATAACCGTGGGACATATTTAATTCGGACAAACAGTTTAATAAATAACTTGATTTAATCTAGTATTATATTGTATAGTTATATTTGTATTATATATGTTTTCACATTTACCATACTATGTAAAAATAACTCCCGGCCATTATATTATACATATTGTATGTAGACATGTATGTATTATGTATGCTAATGAGTTGTAAAACTTAAGGCAATAAATAAATTTGAAACTTGGTGTCGGTCCCATGGATTAGTTATGTGCTATAAGATATGCACAGTGGTTTTACGAAGCACTTTTAGCGCTAAATTCACCTAAATGTATAAGGTAGTTAGACACTTAAAGTGACATACCCTAGTTCTTAAACATTACGACATAGTGGTCACTATTAGAACCGTATTAGAACAGAGATGAGCCTAGGTGAATTGTGTAGGACATTTCCCCGTTTCCACTTCGCACACTCGTTTTACTCTGTTGCAACTTTATCAAGATGTGCTGTGATAGAGGCTGTCCTCCTATAGACGAGGCACTAGCTAGAGTTTTACTCTATTGTAACTTTATCAAGATGTGCTGTGTTAGAGGCTGTCCTCCTATAGACGAGGCACTAGATAGAGTTTTACTCTATTGTAACTTTATCAAGATGTGCTGTGTTAGAGGTTGTCCTCCTATAGACGAGGCACTAGATAGAGTTTTACTCTATTGTAACTTTATCAAGATGTGCTGTGTTAGAGGTTGTCCTCCTATAGACGAGGCACTAGATAGAGTTTTACTCTATTGTAACTTTATCAAGATGTGCTGTGTTAGAGGTTGTCCTCCTATAGACGAGGCACTAGATAGAGTTTTACTCTATTGTAACTTTATCAAGATGTGCTGTGATAGAGGCTGTCCTCCTATAGACGAGGCACTATCTAGAGTTTTACTCTATTGTAACTTTATCAAGATGTGCTGTGTTAGAGGTTGTCCTCCTATAGACGAGGCACTAGATAGAGTTTTACTCTATTGTAACTTTATCAAGATGTGCTGTGATAGAGGCTGTCCTCCTATAGACGAGGCACTATCTAGAGTTTTACTCTATTGTAACTTTATCAAGATGTGCTGTGTTAGAGGTTGTCCTCCTATAGACGAGGCACTATCTAGAGTTTTACTCTATTGTAACTTTATCAAGATGTGCTGTGATAGAGGCTGTCCTCCTATAGACGAGGCACTAGATAGAGTTTTACTCTATTGTAACTTTATCAAGATGTGCTGTGATAGAGGCTGTCCTCCTATAGACGAGGCACTAGATAGAGTTTTACTCCATTGTAACTTTATCAAGATGTGCTGTGTTAGAGGCTGTCCTCCTATAGACGAGACACTAGATAGAGTTTTACTCTATTGTAACTTCATCAAGATGTGCTGTGTTAGAGGCTGTCCTCCTATAGACGAGGCACTAGATAGAGTTTTACTCTATTGTAACTTCATCAAGATGTGCTGTGTTAGAGGCTATCCTCCTATAGACGAGGCACTAGATAGAGTTTTACTCTATTGTAACTTTATCAAGATGTGCTGTGTTAGAGGCTGTCCTCCTATAGACGAGGCACTAGATAGAGTTTTACTCTATTGTAACTTTATCAAGATGTGCTGTGTTAGAGGCTGTCCTCCTATAGACGAGGCACTAGATAGAGTTTTACTCTATTGTAACTTTATCAAGATGTGCTGTGTTAGAGGCTGTCCTCCTATAGACGAGGCACTAGATAGAGTTTTACTCCATTGTAACTTTATCAAGATGTGCTGTGTTAGAGGCTGTCCTCCTATAGACGAGGCACTAGATAGAGTTTTACTCTATTGTAACTTTATCAAGATGTGCTGTGTTAGAGGCTGTCCTCCTATAGACGAGGCACTAGATAGAGTTTTACTCTATTGTAACTTTATCAAGATGTGCTGTGTTAGAGGCTGTCCTCCTATAGACGAGGCACTAGATAGAGTTTTACTCTATTGTAACTTTATCAAGATGTGCTGTGTTAGAGGCTGTCCTCCTATAGACGAGGCACTAGATAGAGTTTTACTCTATTGTAACTTTATCAAGATGTGCTGTGTTAGAGGCTGTCCTCCTATAGACGAGGCACTAGATAGAGTTTTACTCTATTGTAACTTTATCAAGATGTGCTGTGTTAGAGGCTGTCCTCCTATAGACGAGGCACTAGATAGAGTTTTACTCCATTGTAACTTTATCAAGATGTGCTGTGTTAGAGGCTGTCCTCCTATAGACGAGGCACTAGATAGAGTTTTACTCTATTGTAACTTTATCAAGATGTGCTGTGTTAGAGGCTGTCCTCCTATAGACGAGGCACTAGATAGAGTTTTACTCTATTGTAACTTTATCAAGATGTGCTGTGTTAGAGGCTGTCCTCCTATAGACGAGGCAGATAGAGTTTTACTCCATTGTAACTAGATAGAGTTTTACTCTATTGTAACTTTATCAAGATGTGCTGTGTTAGAGGCTGTCCTCCTATAGACGAGGCACTAGATAGAGTTTTACTCTATTGTAACTTTATCAAGATGTGCTGTGTTAGAGGCTGTCCTCCTATAGACGAGGCACTAGATAGAGTTTTACTCTATTGTAACTTTATCAAGATGTGCTGTGTTAGAGGCTGTCCTCCTATAGACGAGGCACTAGATAGAGTTTTACTCTATTGTAACTTTATCAAGATGTGCTGTGTTAGAGGCTGTCCTCCTATAGACGAGGCACTAGATAGAGTTTTACTCTATTGTAACTTTATCAAGATGTGCTGTGTTAGAGGCTGTCCTCCTATAGACGAGGCACTAGATAGAGTTTTACTCTATTGTAACTTTATCAAGATGTGCTGTGTTAGAGGCTGTCCTCCTATAGACGAGGCACTAGATAGAGTTTTACTCTATTGCAACTTTATCAAGATGTGCTGTGTTAGAGGCTGTCCTCCTATAGACGAGGCACTAGATAGAGTTTTACTCTATTGTAACTTTATCAAGATGTGCTGTGTTAGAGGCTGTCCTCCTATAGACGAGGCACTAGATAGAGTTTTACTCTATTGTAACTTTATCAAGATGTGCTGTGTTAGAGGCTGTCCTCCTATAGACGAGGCACTAGATAGAGTTTTACTCTATTGCAACTTTATCAAGATGTGCTGTGTTAGAGGCTGTCCTCCTATAGACGAGGCACTAGATAGAGTTTTACTCTATTGTAACTTTATCAAGATGTGCTGTGTTAGAGGCTGTCCTCCTATAGACGAGGCACTAGATAGAGTTTTACTGATGTGCTGTGTTAGAGGCTGTCCTCCTATAGACGAGGCACTAGATAGAGTTTTACTCTATTGTAACTTTATCAAGATGTGCTGTGTTAGAGGCTGTCCTCCTATAGACGAGGCACTAGATAGAGTTTTACTCTATTGTAACTTTATCAAGATGTGCTGTGTTAGAGGCTGTCCTCCTATAGACGAGGCACTAGATAGAGTTTTACTCTATTGTAACTTTATCAAGATGTGCTGTGTTAGAGGCTGTCCTCCTATAGACGAGGCACTAGATAGAGTTTTACTCTATTGTAACTTTATCAAGATGTGCTGTGTTAGAGGCTGTCCTCCTATAGACGAGGCACTAGATAGAGTTTTACTCTATTGTAACTTTATCAAGATGTGCTGTGTTAGAGGCTGTCCTCCTATAGACGAGGCACTAGATAGAGTTTTACTCTATTGTAACTTTATCAAGATGTGCTGTGTTAGAGGCTGTCCTCCTATAGACGAGGCACTAGATAGAGTTTTACTCTATTGTAACTTTATCAAGATGTGCTGTGTTAGAGGCTGTCCTCCTATAGACGAGGCACTAGATAGAGTTTTACTCTATTGTAACTTTATCAAGATGTGCTGTGTTAGAGGCTGTCCTCCTATAGACGAGGCACTAGATAGAGTTTTACTCTATTGTAACTTTATCAAGATGTGCTGTGTTAGAGGCTGTCCTCCTATAGACGAGGCACTAGATAGAGTTTTACTCTATTGCACTAGATAGAGTTTTACTCTATTGTAACTTTATCAAGATGTGCTGTGTTAGAGGCTGTCCTCCTATAGACGAGGCACTATCTAGAGTTTTACTCTATTGTAACTTTATCAAGATGTGCTGTGTTAGAGGCTGTCCTCCTATAGACGAGGCACTAGATAGAGTTTTACTCTATTGTAACTTTATCAAGATGTGCTGTGTTAGAGGCTGTCCTCCTATAGACGAGGCACTAGATAGAGTTTTACTCTATTGTAACTTTATCAAGATGTGCTGTGTTAGAGGCTGTCCTCCTATAGACGAGGCACTATATAGAGTTTTACTCTATTGTAACTTTATCAAGATGTGCTGTGTTAGAGGCTGTCCTCCTATAGACGAGGCACTAGATAGAGTTTTACTCTATTGTAACTTTATCAAGATGTGCTGTGTTAGAGGCTGTCCTCCTATAGACGAGGCACTAGATAGAGTTTTACTCTATTGTAACTTTATCAAGATGTGCTGTGTTAGAGGCTGTCCTCCTATAGACGAGGCACTATCTAGAGTTTTACTCTATTGTAACTTTATCAAGATGTGCTGTGTTAGAGGCTATCCTCCTATAGACGAGGCACTAGATAGAGTTTTACTCTATTGTAACTTTATCAAGATGTGCTGTGTTAGAGGCTATCCTCCTATAGACGAGGCACTATCTAGAGTTTTACTCTATTGTAACTTTATCAAGATGTGCTGTGTTAGAGGCTGTCCTCCTATAGACGAGGCACTAGATAGAGTTTTACTCTATTGTAACTTTATCAAGATGTGCTGTGTTAGAGGCTATCCTCCTATAGACGAGGCACTAGATAGAGTTTTACTCTATTGTAACTTTATCAAGATGTGCTGTGTTAGAGGCTGTCCTCCTATAGACGAGGCACTATCTAGAGTTTTACTCTATTGTAACTTTATCAAGATGTGCTGTGTTAGAGGCTATCCTCCTATAGACGAGGCACTAGATAGAGTTTTACTCTATTGTAACTTTATCAAGATGTGCTGTGTTAGAGGCTGTCCTCCTATAGACGAGGCACTATATAGAGTTTTACTCTATTGTAACTTTATCAAGATGTGCTGTGTTAGAGGCTGTCCTCCTATAGACGAGGCACTAGATAGAGTTTTACTCCATTGTAACTTTATCAAGATGTGCTGTGTTAGAGGCTGTCCTCCTATAGACGAGGCACTAGATAGAGTTTTACTCTATTGTAACTTTATCA
Source organism: Gigantopelta aegis (assembly GCF_016097555.1). Lineage (NCBI taxonomy): Eukaryota > Metazoa > Mollusca > Gastropoda > Neomphalida > Peltospiridae > Gigantopelta > Gigantopelta aegis. The sequence continues at coordinate 5,296,692 of NC_054707.1, forward strand.
AGATGTGCTGTGTTAGAGGCTGTCCTCCTATAGACGAGGCACTATCTAGAGTTTTACTCTATTGTAACTTTATCAAGATGTGCTGTGTTAGAGGCTATCCTCCTATAGACGAGGCACTATATAGAGTTTTACTCTATTGTAACTTTATCAAGATGTGCTGTGTTAGAGGCTGTCCTCCTATAGACGAGGCACTATATAGAGTTTTACTCTATTGTAACTTTATCAAGATGTGCTGTGTTAGAGGCTGTCCTCCTATAGACGAGGCACTAGATAGAGTTTTACTCTATTGTAACTTTATCAAGATGTGCTGTGTTAGAGGCTGTCCTCCTATAGACGAGGCACTATATAGAGTTTTACTCTATTGTAACTTTATCAAGATGTGCTGTGTTAGAGGCTGTCCTCCTATAGACGAGGCACTAGATAGAGTTTTACTCTATTGTAACTTTATCAAGATGTGCTGTGTTAGAGGCTGTCCTCCTATAGACGAGGCACTAGATAGAGTTTTACTCTATTGTAACTTTATCAAGATGTGCTGTGTTAGAGGCTGTCCTCCTATAGACGAGGCACTAGATAGAGTTTTACTCTATTGTAACTTTATCAAGATGTGCTGTGTTAGAGGCTATCCTCCTATAGACGAGGCACTATCTAGAGTTTTACTCTATTGTAACTTTATCAAGATGTGCTGTGTTAGAGGCTGTCCTCCTATAGACGAGGCACTAGATAGAGTTTTACTCTATTGTAACTTTATCAAGATGTGCTGTGTTAGAGGCTGTCCTCCTATAGACGAGGCACTAGATAGAGTTTTACTCTATTGTAACTTTATCAAGATGTGCTGTGTTAGAGGCTGTCCTCCTATAGACGAGGCACTATATAGAGTTTTACTCTATTGTAACTTTATCAAGATGTGCTGTGTTAGAGGCTGTCCTCCTATAGACGAGGCACTAGATAGAGTTTTACTCTATTGTAACTTTATCAAGATGTGCTGTGTTAGAGGCTGTCCTCCTATAGACGAGGCACTAGATAGAGTTTTACTCTATTGTAACTTTATCAAGATGTGCTGTGTTAGAGGCTGTCCTCCTATAGACGAGGCACTAGATAGAGTTTTACTCTATTGTAACTTTATCAAGATGTGCTGTGATAGAGGCTGTCCTCCTATAGACGAGGCACTAGATAGAGTTTTACTCTATTGTAACTTTATCAAGATGTGCTGTGTTAGAGGCTGTCCTCCTATAGACGAGGCACTAGATAGAGTTTTACTCTATTGTAACTTTATCAAGATGTGCTGTGTTAGAGGCTGTCCTCCTATAGACGAGGCACTAGATAGAGTTTTACTCTATTGTAACTTTATCAAGATGTGCTGTGATAGAGGCTGTCCTCCTATAGACGAGGCACTAGATAGAGTTTTACTGTATTGTAACTTTATCAAGATGTGCTGTGTTAGAGGCTGTCCTCCTATAGACGAGGCACTAGATAGAGTTTTACTCTATTGTAACTTTATCAAGATGTGCTGTGTTAGAGGCTGTCCTCCTATAGACGAGGCACTAGATAGAGTTTTACTCTATTGTAACTTTATCAAGATGTGCTGTGTTAGAGGCTGTCCTCCTATAGACGAGGCACTAGATAGAGTTTTACTCTATTGTAACTTTATCAAGATGTGCTGTGTTAGAGGCTGTCCTCCTATAGACGAGGCACTAGATAGAGTTTTACTCTATTGTAACTTTATCAAGATGTGCTGTGATAGAGGCTGTCCTCCTATAGACGAGGCACTAGATAGAGTTTTACTCTATTGTAACTTTATCAAGATGTGCTGTGTTAGAGGCTGTCCTCCTATAGACGAGGCACTAGATAGAGTTTTACTCTATTGTAACTTTATCAAGATGTGCTGTGTTAGAGGCTGTCCTCCTATAGACGAGGCACTAGATAGAGTTTTACTCTATTGTAACTTTATCAAGATGTGCTGTGATAGAGGCTGTCCTCCTATAGACGCGGCACTAGCTAGAGTTTTGATTAAATTAACCATTATTTTGCCAACTGCCCATTCAACTCTGCATTGTGCAGAGATAGGGTCTTGATAGCGGACAACGGGTTTGTTATTCAGAGGTTTTGATTAACCACATTTAGGGGTTGAAACTAGGGTCAGACACTATAGGGTGTATACTACCGAATCAAATCCGATAGACAACAACAGTAACATATGTGGCTAAAACTACAACCCCTCATCCCTAAAGTGAGTCAGAAACAATTGGGGGTCAAGCTGCTCATTTCCGAGATAACGGATAGCGTCTATGACTACCCTAGTTCCGTACAAAATTCGAGTACTTTTTTTAACAGGTACCCCATACATGTTTCAAGCACAAGGCTACTTGACACAGTGGTACTAAATGAAATAAAATTGCATAAATGTTTGCCCAGATGAAACTATGTTTTTTTACAACCAACACATTCACATTTATCACCAATCACAGGACTTGGATAGAGTTGGGGACATGTCGAACTTTGACCCAGCCGGAAGTTATTTGGTTTAGTACTACCTATATGGTAATTTTAGCGCTGTGATCGCTTCGCAAAACAGGGCTCTGAAGTAATATATAATGTATATGTCTACCAAGTAACACCTCACCGGCTCAAGATACGAAGGGTTCTTAACATTTAACAGCACTATTAATACCGCCAGTCCTGCCATCCAGCGCATGTTGTCATAAAGTGCTGCTTCATCTGGCCAATAAAGTCCTGTCATTTAATTGGAACTAGTGTCAGTGTGCCAACTACTATTGTGCTTGAAACGTGCGCGGTCTTACCGACAGTAGGGTGATAATGTTTGTTCTAACTAGCGCAGTCAAGGGCGCATCCCGTTAAGTTGTAAACTAGCTGTTTATACCCCAATTTGGTTGTTATTTACCTTAGGAGATGACAATATTTATATCCAAGGTGTATATGTTGACTGAAGTGTTGCGTGTAGCAGTGTTAGTCATATATGTTACCCTCCATATATATATTTCTAATACTAGTTTAACTGGTCTCCAATGAATCCGGTTGCAGAGCACACACCTCTATAAAAGAAAATCCCTACTGAACTAATTACATGTACTAATAATACTGAACTAATTACATGTACTATAATTAATTACACGGCATTTTGTAGAAAGGATCAGCCAATACATTATTCCGATTATTGCTGCTATCGTCACAATGACATCGATTTTTGTATATTAATGAATCGTGTGTTACAAATCAGAGATCGCGTGTGAGAGGTTTGCGATATGATTTGTTAGTTTATATACACAATAACGATTTGGACACAAGCCGTGGTCTATGGTTATTGTCTCTGTGTTGTGTTTATTTATTTGATTCCAGCTTCACAAGAGGATCATATTTAAATGAAATTGAAAAACTAAGTACTATTATACTAAGAAGAAGGAAGGAAATGTTTTATTTAACGACGCACTCAACACATTTAATTACGGTTATATGGCGTCAGACATATTATGGTTAAGGACCCTTTGATATACCAGTTGTGGAGCACTGGCTGGAACGAGAAATAGCCCAATAGGTCCACCGACGATTATACTAAGACAAAAACGTTTAGCAATTTGGTACTTTAAAATACATTCTGCATTGGATGGCGTGACAGTTAAGAATTTCATTTTGTATTGAAAATCTCCTTTTACTTATATTGACAAATGATGCATCAATTAAATTTAATGTTTTATTTTACTTGAAAAAAACCCACCCACCAAACAAAACAAGTAAACAGTTTTAAAAAAAAAAAACACTTAAAGGGACATTCCTGAGTTTGCTCCATTGTAAGATGTTTCCGACTAAGAAAATATTTCTACGATTAAAGTTATATATTAAATATATTTTCTTGTTTAGAATATCAATGTCTGTATACTAGTATTAAATGTGTTTCTGGTCGTCTTAATATTTGTAAGACGGCCAAACTGGATTGTGTCTTCAAATAATTTCGTACGTACGAAAAAATTATATTTTAGGAAATAAAATGAAATTTAACCTAGTACAAATATTAGAACGATCAGAAACGCATTTAATATGCAGCCACTAATATTTTATACAGAAAAATATATTTGATATGTAATTACAATCGTTAACAAGTCTCTGCTAGTCGATAACATCTTAAAAATTGCAGCAAACTCGGGAATGTCCCTTTAACAATTCGTCATGGCTGTCTACTATCACGACCGTATCATACCGTATTTTGGTATCAGTCTTGTACGAAAATATGCATTCTTGAAAATATTAATGATAGATTCGTAATCGCCATGTGTGTTACGACCTATAATACACACTTTTAGCATTGTATATTGTGTTGGTGTAGATTTAATAGATTATCGCATATTATCGTTAGTTTTTTGGACGAGATACGTTTCATTTGAGGGAGACAAATGTTTTGGTATGTTGTTAATATGCGCCATTGTATCTTGCATGGCTGCGACTCATTCTAACAGCTGTTTACATTGTAAAGTGTTGATGTTTTTGTATTAATGTTGGTCATCTTATATCTGTGTTTGACACCCAACAGCCACTTGGATTATGTGCTGTGGTGTCGTTATTAATTTGTCCGTCCGTCCGCAGGCCCGTTCATTTATTTATTTATTCATTAGTTCTCTTAAATTAAAAATATGAAACAAAATAACATGACATAAAACAGCACAGCGTTGCATATTAAAGCAACGAAGAGCAGAGTATAGCTTAGCACAGAATAAAACAAATTGCATTACATAAATAAAATTTAATATAATACCCAGCGACATTTTAAAACCCAACTGAAAGAACATTTATTGCAAATACACAAAAAATTAACTATTTAATTAACATTGTCAGAAGATACGTTTAGTGGTTGCACGTATTGTGAGCGCGCCATACTATTGATGTTGGTACACTGGTGTCAGCGAATGAAAATGGTCTTGTTGTGAGGACGCCAATTTGTACGACCTCTAACAAGGCTACCATATTTGCTTCAATTTCCTCTCGTGTTGTCCAATGTATGAAATTCCGCTACTAGGGTTTCCATATTAATTGAAAGAGGACTTGTGCGCGCATGAGTTTTTCTCTGTGATTCGGTGGGTGGAACTCGAATTGACATGTGCGCGCTTTGATATATAAAGTCGTGATTAGGTCTGTGGTACGCCCGAGGACGAACTTTTGCAAGACATCAAAGAGGTTCCAGTTGTCGTCCCACTTTTGATCTGGTAAGTAAATTGTATTTCAATGTACCACTATACTATCTAGTATGAATATAATATTTAAAAAATGCATTAAAACAAAAAATAAGTCACAGATTAATGAAGTAATGAACTTGAAAAAGTAAGTAATAATTTGTATTCTAATTTAACACCAAAGAATATAGTATCAAGGTAATCTAGGAAATGTCAGTTATTTCACATAATAAATCACAGAAAAATTAAGTAATGAACATAAAATGTAATTAATTTGTATTCTAATTTAATACTGTATGTATATTACCTAGTATGAATACGATCTAGACAATGTGCATACTTTGAAATAAGAAAACTTCAACTACTATTAACACTAGGTGATACCAAATTGAAATACACATATACTACAATGTTTAAACATCGTCATACTAGCTGACTAACAAAAACCGCATACATACTCTTGAAAAGGCTAACTTTATAATAAAATTGTTAACAATGTTTTTGACGTTTTAAATGTATTTTACTCTATACTTCCCAATAACGAGTACAAAAAAAGTTCGTAAAAAAGCGATGCAAAACAATTTAAAAGTTGTTTTCGTTCAGTTTAATTCACTTTATGTTCATATGCCTTACGGTACATAAGTATAAAATAGTTTGCAGTACAAAATATTTTTAAAATGCTGAACTATTTACAAACTATGAAATCAGTTTCCAATACAACCTGACGTAACAGCAAACATCAGTTATTAAAAATGTACATAACTATTAGGTTTAGTGGGGCATCTTACAACGTTTCAAACTTTATTCGAAAACAAAATTCTAAAAGCTTATTCTAAACCAAATGTTGTTTCGAAAATATCTTACAAAATACCTTCGCTAAACGCTCCATCTTTATTCGAAAATATCTTACAAAATACCTTCGCTAACCTTTCCATCTTTATTCAAAATTATCTTACAAAATACCTTCGCTATACGTTCCATCTTTATTCGAAAATATCTTACAAAATACCTTCGCTAAATGCTCCATCATTATTCGAAAATATCTTACAAAATACCTTCGCTATACGTTCCATCTTTATTCGAAAATATCTTACAAAATACCTTCGCTAAACGGTCCATCTTTATTCGAAAATATCTTACAAAATACCTTCGCTATACGTTCCATCTTTATTCGAAAATATCTTACAAAATACCTTCGCTAAACGCTCCATCTTATGCCAAAACACAGATAACGTCCTTCTAGATCACCACAGATACGGACAAGGAAAATCATTGTAGCTGAAAAACTATTTTAATACAGGATTTAAATAATGTTTTTTTTTTTTAAAGAAACAATTAGACTTTATTGGAAATAAAAACATCAGTAAATCAATCTCTTAATAACTACAACTTGGCAAAGCTTTTTCTTTTCTAGTTTTAACTTTATATTATTATAAAATTAGCCTCCAAGGAAACAGTGACATGGATAATATAGGCTAAAAGGCAACAAGTGAAGCAAATGATATCAATATATTTGGTCTGTAACCAGCAGTCATCCTCAAAAGACGTTTTAACCATCCAGATAATTCAAGTGTTATTCGCTTAGCTGCATTTAGAGATGAAAGACGGAAGGTGCTGAAATGCTTTGCGTCAAAGGTGCGGATTCAGCGGAGAGGGGTGCTGGGTATCTACACACCCCACCACCGAGTTTTGACGTGACACGACAAACCCAGTTTTTATCAGATGAATACAATAATTTTATTTGCTTTTAGCGGGAGCAGGTAATATCTTGGTCGGCTCGGTGTTTCTAGGGAATATAAAGTTTTTGTTTTGTTTAACTAAACCACTGGAGCACATTGATTGGTTAATCTTCGGCTATTGGGTGTAAAACAGTTTTAATGCCGACGTATAGTCTAAGAGAGGATAACAGCAACATGTTTCCATAAGTAGCAAGGGATTTTGTATATGCACCATACCACAAACAGGATAGCACCTACCACGGTCTTTGATATACCAGTCGTGGTGCACTGGCTGGAACGAGATATAGCCCATTGGGCCCACCGACGGGGATCGATCCTAGATCGACCGCACAGCAAACGAGCGCTTTACCACCGGGATACGTCCCACTCCTTCAAGGGAGGGGGGCGAGACGTAGCCCAGTGGTAAAGCGCTCAATTGATGCGCGGTCGGTTTGGGATCGATCCCTGTCAGTGGGCCCATTGGGCTATTTCTCGCTCCAGCCAGTGCACCACGACTGGTATACCAAAGGCCGTGGTAGGTGCTATCCTATATATGGGATCATGCATATAAAATGTCCCTTGCTGCTAATCGAAAAAGGTAGCCTATGAAGTGGCGGCAGCGGGTTTCCTCCCTCAATATCTATGTGGTCCTTAACTATATGTCCGACGCCATATAACCGTAAATAAAAGTGAGTGCGTCGTTAAATAAAACATTTCCTTTCTTACTTCCTTCCTTCAAGGGAATACTGTCATAATATTATATGAAATTTATGAATTTATTAATGATAGGTTTAGTGCTGAAACATACACAGTGACGTAACAAAATAATGTCTTGTGCTTACAATTTGACCAAGCAAGATTATAAGAAGAATATCGCAGGAGATATCGCAAATTATAGCGTCAGCGATATCTCCGACAAAAGCCTTTAATGGATGATAAAACACTTTTTGATATAACTAACGAGAGGAGATCCTAGTTGCCGCCACATAGACTACGCCTACCCTTTATAGCATCACACACAAGATAGTCTCACATACAATACAGATTCTCAGAGAAGAGGCGATGGGATCTAGCTCGGTCGGTAGAGCGCGCACCTGGTATGAGGTGCTAGGACCAAAGGATCTAACACCACAGGTGCATCCATTCTCTGAATTTTGTTTTTGTCCCAACCAGTACCACACGACTGGTATATAAAAGGCCCTGATTTATTCCTGTCCTGTCTCTGAGAAAATGCACGTAACCGTTTCCTTACTCCTAATAGAAAACTGTATCCTTTTTGAGTTACCAAATAGTGTATATGCAATAGCCGATGTTTAAGTCTGAATTACCAAATAGTGTGTATGCAATAGCCGATGATTAAGTCTGAATTAACCAAATAGTTGATATACAATAGCTGATGATTAAGTCTGAATTAACCAAATAGTTGATATGCAATAGCCGATGATCAAGTCTGAATTAACCAAATAGTGGATATGCAATAGCCGAATATTAATAGATCAATGTACTCTAGTGGTGTCGTTAAGCAAATCAAACGTTTACAGATAAGACAGCGCATGAGTAACACTCGACCTTGGATACAAATGGAATAGAGTTTCTGAGAGTCAGGACTCTATAATGAAGCAGAAACCTGCCATCATGTAAAACAAAAACCACGTCTGTTTGATCCATGTCTCCCCATATATTTCGACGCTGTATTGTGCAGAGATGCGGTCTTGATCACGGATAACTGGTTTGTATTTTTCATTGTATGTACCGCTTATGACATTGCTCATAATATGTAGCACTTACGAGATTGTTCATTATATATAGTACACAACTGAATAGTAATTCGGACGGTTCAAAGTAAAACATTTAATACTGCCAGTCCTTCTACTAGAGGTAGGCTACATGACGTTGGTTGCTGGTCTATTGTGTACCACTCTTGACTAATGCTCATGTGCTTGGTCAGTTCGAACAACAATAGCTATTTTTATATGGAATTAAGTGTGGTTATAACATCTTTTGTTATACTAAAACGAGCAAGTAAAGGTTCCGCTTTTCTCAGATAATATCTTTGATGACAAAGCTAGAAGTACAAAGTTTAATCTGGAAGCAAATGAGTAAATATACATATTTGCATATTTTACCCACGTGTGCAAAAGTATAATTGTTACGCGTTGACACGACTACTGTCTAAAAGGAAGAAAACCAGAGTACAGTCTCATTTCAACCAACATGCATGGCTTGATAAGGTTCCGACAATTCAGACTTTTACCTTTTTATGTCAATCTAGGCTTTGTCATCGAATAAGGTCATAAAAAAAAAACGAACGTGGAAGAGGCGGGGATCTACTAATTGGTATACACGGTTTCGTGTGCTGACATTTGATGGTGAACAATGAACCCAAACGTTTAGAGTGAGAAGAGAAATATCCGAGTATATATTGTGTAGAAACCGTGAAGGTGTCACGCATCCCCTACAAATGTCACCTAGGTTCTATTTATATCGATTATACGATCACTTAATCAACATTTGAATCTAAATGACAAAACCGTTATGGCCTTATCTCTGAACAATATATAGTCGAATGGGCATTGGCAAAGTAAAGGTTGATTCCATACATTTTTATCTAGTGTCTCCTCTATAGGAGGAGAGCCACTCTCGAGGTGATCCTTTACAGTACATTCTTTTGACCGCCATTCCCGAGATGATCCTTTACAGTACTTTCTTTTCACCGCCACTCCCGAGATGATCCTTTACAATACTTTCTTTTCACCGCCACTCCCGAGATGATCCTTTACAATACTTTCTTTTCACCGCCACTCCCGAGATGATCCTTTACAATACTTTCTTTTCACCGCCACTCCCGAGATGATCCTTTACAATACTTTCTTTTCACCGCCACTCCCGAGATGATCCTTTACAATACTTTCTTTTCACCGCCACTCCCGAGATGATCCTTTAAAATACTTTCTTTTCACCGCCATTCCCGAGATGATCCTTTACAATACTTTCTTTTGACCGCCACTGCCGAGATGATCCTTTACAATACTTTCTTTTGACCGCCACTCCCGAGATGATCCTTTACAGTACTTTCTTTTGACCGCCACGATCCTTTACAGTACATTCTTTTCACCTCCACTCCCGAGATGATCCTTTACAATACTTTCTTTTCACCGCCACTCCCGAGATGATCCTTTACAATACTTTCTTTTCACCGCCATTCCCGAGATGATCCTTTAAAATACTTTCTTTTCACCGCCATTCCCGAGATGATCCTTTACAATACTTTCTTTTGACCGCCACTGCCGAGATGATCCTTTACAATACTTTCTTTTGACCGCCACTCCCGAGATGATCCTTTACAGTACTTTCTTTTGACCGCCATGATCCTTTACAGTACATTCTTTTCACCTCCATTCCCGAGATGATCATTTACAGTACATTCTTTTGACAGCCACTCCCGAGATGATCCTTTACAGTACATTCTTTTCACCGCCACTCCCGAGATGATCCTTTACAATACTTTCTTTTGACCGCCACTTCCAAGGTGATCCTTTGAAGTGCATTCTTTTGACCGCCACTTCCAAGGTGATCTTTTACAATACATTCTTTGGACCGCCACTTCCAAGGTGATCCTTTACAATACATTCTTTTTACTGCCATTCCCGAGATGATCCTTTACAATACTTTCTTTTCACCGCCACTCTCGAGATGATCCTTTACAATACTTTCTTTTCACCGCCACTCTCGAGATGATCCTTTACAATACTTTCTTTTCACCGCCACTCCCGAGATGATCCTTTACAATACTTTCTTTTCACCGCCACTCCCGAGATGATCCTTTACAATACTTTCTTTTCACCGCCACTCTCGAGATGATCCTTTACAATACTTTCTTTTCACCGCCACTCCCGAGATGATCCTTTACAATACTTTCTTTTCACCGCCACTCCCGAGATGATCCTTTACAATACTTTCTTTTCACCGCCATTCCCGAGATGATCCTTTACAATACTTTCTTTTCACCGCCACTTCCAAGGTGATCCTTTGCAATGCATTCTTTTCACCGCCACTTCCAAGGTGATCCTTTACAATGCATTCTTTTGACCTCCACTTCCGAAATGATCCTTCACAATACATTCTTTTGACCGCCACTTCCAATGTGATCCTTTACAATGCATTTTTTTTATCGTCAATCCCGAGATGATCCTTTACAATACATTCTTTTGACCGCGACTTCCAAGATGATCCTTTACAATACATTCTTTTGACCGTCAATCCCGAGATGATCCTTTACAATACAATCGTTTGACCGTCATAAGGAGAACAGCCACTCTTCGACTAATTTACTCAATCAAAACTGGCACAGGACAGAACGCATTAGAATTAATACAGCTATGGTGACATACATTCACAAATCACTGTCAAAACGTGATGATAACAGGTGTTCGTGAAAGATGAGCATATCCTGCCCCACTGCTGGCATCGGCCATGGGTACTACCACCACAGCTGACATCGGCCATGAGTACTACCACCACAGCTGGCATCGGCCATGAGTACTACCACCAATGCTGGCATCGGCCATGAGTACTACCACCACAGCTGACATCGGCCATGAGTACTACCACCACAGCTGGCATCGGAAATGAGTACTACCACCACAGCTGGCATCGGCCATGAGTACTACCACCACAGCTGGCATCGGCCATGAGTACTACCACCACAGCTGGCATCGGCCATGAGTACTACCACCACAGGTGGCATGGCCGTCACGACATCCAATATGATGAAAAGGCATGCCCAATTTTAAAATATGGAATAGCATCAGCCGTCATTTTGGTCAGTGATGTATCGTATTTAGTAGATGTAGCTTCCAAATGTCAACCATAAAACTTGTCTAATGCCTTCAGGACTCCCTGAACCCCATAACACATTTCACGAGTGAGCAGATTTGCTGCGCGGACACATGACAAGAGTCTTAAATACTCAGACAATGTGTTTACTATATATAAAGGTGTTACTTTATTAATTTACATGTGGTCCCCACAAAGTGCAAATTATTTAAAACTACACGTCAGTATATTTAGTTAAATATGCAAAGTGCATTCAAATGATCGAATTTACGCAGGTATGCAAATTTGCATATATTAAGTAAACAAATACTCATGTATGCAAATATGTGCATGTAAACGGGGCTTCAGACTCTTTATGAGACTCAAAATGTAACTATTTAAAAACAGCGTGGAAGGCTTGAATTAAACGTGCACAAACATTTATAGTTTTTATTATCACTCTTGACATAAAGGGATTTTAGATATATCGGGAATACTGCCAAAATAAAATCGAAAGCCAAAGCTGTTTGTCAAACTCAATATCAGGAAGTACATTGCGCAGTTTGAGCGGTATTTTTCTGTCTGTCTCTGTCCGTGTTAGCCTTGGATGTGGTGTTGTATTATTGATAGTTTTGTTTCGTATTTTGGTTGATATACTACATGCAGTGTTTGATGTAGTGTTTGTATCCGCATATCCTCGCCAATAAGATATTTGCTATAGTATAACCTCCACACATACAAACGCACGCACACACGCATACACACACACATATACACGCATTCAGTTTTATTATATGTAAAAAGGTCTGTTACTTAAAATTACAGTAAAATGGCTCCTTAAAACAAATAGTTGCTTTTACAGGACACTTTGTGCAAAATAAGATGCTTTGAAAGAATAGTAGAATGTCCCTTCTAAAGCAGGGGATGTAGCATCGGTCGCCATCATTGGACTTGATGTTTCCCCGTTCCAACAACTGACCCATAACTGATTCATCAAATACTGTTGTAGGTACTGTTTTGTCTATTGGAAATTTCATATAAAAGATTCATTGATGTATCTATAGAAGTAGCCTATGTAGTGGCAACGGGTTTCCTCCCTTTCTTTTTATCAGCCAAAGTTCACGATAACTATAATATGTTAGACACCAAAGAGTCATACTTTAAAAGGTGCTGAGGTGTCGTTAAGAAATATTATTTTAGTTTTTGTTGTTTACAAAAACAAAAAACAAAAAACAAAAACAACACCACCACCAGATGCCCCCGTTTAAACAGAATGGAATACATGTGTATGGAGTGGTCTACATGTGTATGTAGTGGTCTACATGTGTATGGAGTGGTCTATATGTGTATGGAGTGGTCTACATGTGTATGGAGTGGTCTGCATGTGTATGGAGTGGTCTGCATGTGTATGTAGTGGTCTACATGTGTATGGAGTGGTCTACATGTGTATGTAGTGGTCTACATGTGTATGGAGTGGTCTACATGTGTATGGAGTGGTCTACATGTGTATGGAGTGGTCTACATGTGTATGGAGTGGTCTACATGTGTATGTAGTGGTCTACATGTGTATGGAGTGGTCTACATGTGTATGGAGTGGTCTACATGTGTATGGAGTGGTCTACATGTGTATGTAGTGGTCTACATGTGTATGGAGTGGTCTACATGTGTATGGAGTGGTCTACATGTGTATGTAGTGGTCTGCATGTGTATGGATACTTGCAGTCTTTCTAATCTTTGAAGCAGATTCTAATTGTATTACAGGACATGTATTGGTTTTCTTTAACAAACACAAATGAGCAGTCCTCATCAAGGGAAATCTATAGAACGCTCTTGCCGGAAACCAGAGTTATGAACTGCATTGAATTTTACGGAAACAACACAAAGTAGATTGCTGGGTTTAGTAATGTTCTTGAACCTTCGCACATTGCACTGATGGCGGGTGCCATTGGAAACATAGATCCGGTTTATAGTTAAAGTTGCAGATCCGAGTTTTAACCGGTAATAATGGACACTAACTTTAGTTAATCTACAAACCTGCAATACATGTGGATAAAGTTGCATCAGAGTGAAACAAAAGTCAGTGACGTTGAAACGGTGACATACCCTTATAAATGTACCAAAACTCCACTCCATAACTGTTACTTCCCAGACGCAACCGCGCGTGCGCGCGCACACACACACACACACACACACACACACATTCACACAAACACACACAAACATTTAAAAAAAAATTGAGGGATATCGATCTTACTATATGATGTTAAATTTTGAAGAGAAATACCAAATACAAATATAAGTTTTCAAAGTGGTATTTAAAAACTAATTTATCATTATTTAGATCAAGAAAATTATTATTTTTAATATATTTATTAATAAATGCAGAAAAATCTATTTTTAAAGCAGTACTGACGTATATAATGCTTATAAACGTAACAGTATTAATATTTTCACCCCTTGATTCTGCTATTAAACGTCTCTTTAAAACTGATATTCTATATATTGAGAGTAAATCATTGATGAATTCATTTGATCAGTTTTGTATTTTGAAATAACACCCCAAAAGCAACAATTTATTAAGCAATTCTAAAGAAAAGCCAATGTTCTTAAACATATAAATGCATAGTTCATGAAAAATAAAAATTAAGTCATAAAGTTCATCGCAATACAAAATAGATGACACATATCTTCTTCTTTAAAACAAACATGACATTGGCTTGATGATACCTTACCATATTTAAATAATTTAGAATATGTGAAAACAATGTTATGAGCAATCTTAAAATCCAAGTTAACATCACAGTAATGTATATATTTCCAAACTGGCTTCCAATCTATAACTTATTTGAAACGGGGAAAACAAGGAAGACGCAATCACTATATACACCTGCATATAACTTATTTGAAACGGGAAAAACAAGGAAGACACAATCACTATATACACCTGGATATAACTTATTTGAAACGGAAAAAAACAAGGAAGATACACACCTGCATATAACTTATTTGAAACGGAAAAAACAAGGAAGATACAATCACTATATACACCTGGATATAACTTATTTGAAACGGAAAAAAACAAGGAAGACGCAATCACTATATACACCTGGATATAACTTATTTGAAACGGGAAAAACAAGGAAAACGCAATCACTATATACACCTGGATATAACTTATTTGAAACGGGAAAAACAAGGAAGACGCAATCACTATATACACCTGCATATAACTTATTTGAAACGGGAAAAACAAGGAAGACACAATCACTATATACACCTGGATATAACTTATTTGAAACGGAAAAAACAAGGAAGATACACACCTGCATATAACTTATTTGAAACGGAAAAAACAAGGAAGATACAATCACTATATACACCTGCATATAACTTATTTGAAACGGAAAAAACGAGGAAGATACAATCACTATATACACCTGCATATAACTTATTTGAAACAGAAAAAAACAAGGAAGACGCAATCACTATATACACCTGCATATAACTTATTTGAAACAGAAAAAACAAGGAAGACGCAATCACTATATACACCTGCATATAACTTATTTGAAACCGAGGGCGGGAAGTAGCCCAGTGGTAAAGCGCTGACTTGATGCGTGGTCGGTCTGGGATCGATCCCCGCCGGTGGACCTATTGGGCTACATGTATTTCTCACTCCATCCAGTGCCCTACGAATGATATATCAAAAACCGTGATATGTGATATCCTGTCTGTGTGATGGTGCATATAAAAGATTACAATTATAATAGAAAAACATGCAGCGGGTTTCCTTTTTAAAGCTATATGTCGAAATTCCCAAATGTTTAACATCAAATAGCCGATGATTAATAAATCAATGTACACTAGTGGTGTCGTTCAGACAAAGCAAAGCTTTGATTTGAAAAAGGGTGGTCGAGGCCACATTACTTTAGCCCGATTTGCGTAATTAGGCAAGAGTAGATGAACCACATTTTGTGTCTAACGAGATGTTAATAGGATCACAGGAAACGAGACAATCACAAACGATTCCCATTGTGTTTCAGCAGCAATAATGTGATATTTCCTGACTGTATTGGCTACTGGTGTAGATTTATTAACATATATAAACCTATTACAGCCAATGATTTTCCATAATTGTAATAGATATGTATGTATGTGTGTGTATGTATGTATGTATGTATGTATGTATGTATGTATGTATTGATGTATGAATATCTATATATTGTATGTATGTCCAGGTTGACTGTTACATACATAGATATTAACGCACTGGCGAATAATTAAATCCTTTCTGGCCTCACGCATCGTCCCATACCGTTGCTAAGACTCGAGCCTGTGGCACCGAACCGCCCGCAAATTGCAGACTAACCACGATGCGCTCGAACGATGTATGTATGTATGTATGTATGTATGTATGTATGTATGTGTGTGTGTGTGTGTGTGTGTGTGTGTGTGTGTGTGTGTGTGTGTGTGTGTGTGTGTGTGCATGTGTGTATGTATGTATGCATGTATGTATGTATGTACATGTATGTACATGTATGTATGTGCATATGTTTGTGCGTGTTGTTGCGTATATATGTGTTTATATATGTATGCATGCACGTGCGTGTGGGTTGTGTATGCATGCATGTATGTATGCATGTGCTTGTGGGTGTGTGGGTGTGTTTTGGGTCTTTTTGGGGTTTTGGGTTTTGTGCCGGGGTGTTGTTAAACATGCGTTCTTTAATTAATTAATTCATTAATTAATTAAATCATTCATCCCGTGTTTTACCGACCTTGGTGGTGTCGTGGTTAAGCCATCGGACATAAGGCTGGTAGGTACTGAGTTCGCAGCCCGGTACTGGCTCCCACACAGTTTAACGACACAGTGGGTAAGATGTAGGGCCACTACCCTGTCCTGGACGGAGGAGCCGGCGAGAGTTGGCACCTGCGCCCGTGATAAGCGTGCGCTACAACAGCTTGTTCTGAATGTGCATGTAAACCTCTTTGACCTGACCTAAGGCCACTACACCGAATTCTCTCTCACTAACCACTAACCATTAACTCTGTGTCCCGAACAGACAGCCCAGATAGCTGAGGTGTGTGCTCAGGACAGCGTGCGTGAACCCTAATTGAATATAAGCACGAACATATGTTTAAATCTGTTCACCGCAATGAGCCTATCGTAATTCAACGGCATGTCGTTAACCGGTGTTTGAATGACGTGGACCTACTTTTGTCTGCAATAACGAATAGTGTTGCTTTAAAAAAACAACAAAAAAACCCAATTCTTTTAAATTACAGAAGGTTCATGATCTGTAATTCGATTTTGTCAACGAAGCACGGGCTTTCATACATCACGGCTAACTCCCATAGGTCAGTCACTCGTATGTGTTCGGTACTACATAAGATTATTTGATTCCTTTGGTCGCCAGCAATTATGGCCAGGACGAATGGTCCATTCGGAATGTAAGTATTTCCGATAGGTGAATGATGCCTTTTGTTTTCATCCTGCTCGGGAAATGTCGAATTCCTCTACTATTCATTCCACAATTCTCAATCTCTGGCTATTAATAGGAACTAAAAATTGCTATAGTACTATACGACAAGGTGCCAACTATAAGTACATGGACAATACAAACGTTACGACACTGCCCCTAACCCGTTCCTAAACCCTAACCCATAATAAATGCAAAATACTGTGTGAAATACAACAATACACTTTTAGATGTTGGTTTTTTTTCTGTGTAGAAACTTATTGTTCCAAGGCGAAGGTTTGTCAACGATCCTTTCTTTTCTGTGTTAATGACTGCGGCATGTATATATGGGATATTGCCGTATATCACAAATCGCACACTGATCTCTCCAACGAATGTGTCGGTAAAACGTTCTATACGATAATATATTAGTTATGAAAAAGCATCGCATTTAACAAAAACAATATTATGTGCATGGACAAATGTATGCTCGTGTCGACGGGCCTTAAGTTGTATTAAATGCGTTCCGGGAGACTAAAGTATCACGTTTCCGGCAGTATATTGATACCGATAGAATCTTATTGATAGCCTGTTGCTATCTCCAGATTATTAATTAAGCAAAAAGGATTTTCCTTCGGATGTAACCAATATCCAACAAAACAACTGGCTTCAGTACTGACACATTCGGTACAAAATGACATTCCATGTTCACAGCTTACTGGAGAATGACTAACCATGTTCACAAATCCCACAGGAACCACACACAATCATCGTGTAGGGCGGTGGGAAAATGATATTACTGGTTTAGTGCAACATTACATATTATGTGTGAAGGAGAAGCGAACTGACGGTGATTGACTCTTATGTTTAATTCACACAGTATTTATCCTAATGTTTGTGGTGTTGGTTTCTGTTGTATTGATGTTTTTACATAAGGTGCATCGCTGCCATATTATCCATACACTTCAATATAATACTGTAGTCCCCTGTATTAGATTATTCACGAGTGAGATTGATCACAGTAGTAGAAAAGTGATATTTTTAAAGGGACATTCCTGAGTTCGCTTCACTTTTTAAGATGTTATCGACTAACAAAGACTTTTTAACGATTGTAATTACATATAAAACATATTTTTCTGAATAAAATATTAGTGGCTGTATATTAAACGTGTCTCTGATCGTTCTAATATTTGTACTGGGTTAAATTTCATTTATTTCCAAAAATATAATTTTTTCGTGCGTAGGAAATTATTTGAAGACAAAATCCAGTTTGGGCTTCTTACAAATATTAAGACGACCAGAAACATATTTAATATACAGACAATGATATTCTAAACCAGAAAATATATTTAATATGTAAGTTTAATCGTAGAATTATTTTATTAGTCGGAAACATCTGTCAATGCAGCAAACTCAGGAATGTCCCTTTAAACGTTTGACAGTGAAAAGCACTGGCTTATTGACAGTGAGTTTTATTATACATCGTTTTAAAGGGTCTGTCTTGAGTTTGTGGCCATTGTACATAAGAGTCATTTTGCGACTAAAATTATTTATTAAATACATTTTCTTGTTTCAAATACCAGCGTATGTATATGTATACTTGTCTGCGTTCCTGTTCTAATGTTTGTAGCAGTAAATTTTCATTTTACATCGTAATATAAGTTTTTCGAAATTGTTGACGGTAAAATCTGTTTGGGGCGACAACAAACATTAGGAGGACAACAAACACCTTGGTTAGCGAGACACCGATTTTCTAAACAGGAAAATATATTTCATATATAATTTTAGCTATCAAAAGGGCTCCATGTATCGTAGACATATTACAATAGCAGTGTTCTTTTAACATTATACTTAGGCAATGGGAACAGATTTTTTTTTTTTAAATCCCTTTTTAGAGGAAAAAAACCCACATTTTGTTCAAAAGTCAACAAAAGACTGAGTCACTCAGTGAGTGTGATTTGTTTTTTTTCGTAATATACTTGTTGTGATGGAATCATTTCCATTCCATCCAGAACTTTTATTACAATTTCTTCGTGATACTGACTTTTATTCTTAACTTGATCAAGCAAATGTTCTTTTGTTTCAGTACTTTTTCCGCGGAAGCATGACTTAACCCTTCATAAATTTCGCTAGCCGAAGTTTATTCCCCACCTTTTAATTATAATATTATGTTTGTTTCTAGGAAATGGTATCTTATCACAGAGTATATCTGTATATATGTCTACAT
Source organism: Gigantopelta aegis (assembly GCF_016097555.1). Taxonomy (NCBI): domain Eukaryota; kingdom Metazoa; phylum Mollusca; class Gastropoda; order Neomphalida; family Peltospiridae; genus Gigantopelta; species Gigantopelta aegis. The sequence goes on from NC_054707.1 coordinate 5,316,085, forward strand.
CGATGCTCTCATTAAGTATGTCTGAGTATATATTTGTGTTCTCTCTGAAACATCATATAAATATATGTTTTTGTTTCTAGGAAATGGTATCTTATTACAAAGTCTCTCTAAGCATGTCTGAAATACTATTTTATCCGTCTGTATATATGTATTTGTGAACACCTTATAAATCTATAGTATGTTTGTTTCTAGGAAATGGTATATTATCACAAAGTCTGTCTGTATATATATCTGTGTTCTCATTAAAACATATAACTGTATATTATTTTTGTTTCTAGGAAATGGTATCTTATCAGAAAGTCATTCTGCTGGTAGCTGCTGCCCTCCTCATCTCCATGGTCCTCGAGTCACGTGCCTCCCCTTTGAGACGATACCAGCTGGAAGACTCGATAAGACAGGTCAGTTGGGGCGTTCATACCAGGCCCGTATTTAGTGGGGGCAGGTGTTTGTCTGGCCGGGGGTGGGGACGAACAAGGGGATAACAATACAAAAGGCTCTTTTTACTGGCGGTTTTCCCATGTGTGCGGTATTTTGGCGCGACATGGCGCGGACTTAGAAAACAAAATGGCGCATACATCGCCGCTCTTATGGAAACGCCGCTATTGGTAACCATAAAATCCATTATTAAATACATCTGTTTTCCGCTCCTGGGCCGCGCCAGAGTCCGTGCTCATAGAAGACGGCTCTTAAAGTGCCCTTTTCGCCGTAACTGGGTAAAACCGCATATTACTATGCCTAGCTCGAGTCACCTCCAGTCCTCCCCCTATTGATACTGATATGTGGAGGAAGGCTAAAGAAAGCGCTATGTAATGCTTTGGCAATCCTGAACTTATCTTGGAAGTTTTATCTCAAATATTCCTTTTATAAAGACAAACCCATTTTCCATAATGAAAACCGTATCTCAGCATAAGACAAAGAGTATTATGGTACAGTCGTAAACTAATACAACGCAAACAAGAAAGAACAGAGACAAACCAATGTTGTAGTATTAAAGCAGCAAGAATAGAATCTTGTACTGAATATAATCGTTAATAGTATACTAAACTCCACCGAAATCGCATTACCCAACTGTCAGTTATCACTGTTATCGCATGTGTGGAATTGCTATTAAAACACAAAATAACACTAACCCATGCAGACAATTTTTAGTTATTTATTCAGTACCAGAATACATCTGGTTATTGCCTAATTAATCTTCGGTTATTGGATGTTACACATTGGTAATTCTGACAAGTAGGAAACCCGCTACATTTTTGCTAATGCAGCTTGGGATCTTTTATATGCAGTTTCCCACAAACAGGAAAAACATTCCACATCCTTTTGTCTAGTTGTGGTGCAATGGTTGGAACGAGAAAACCCCGATCAGTTGAATGGATCCATCGAGGTGGTTCGATCCTGCGACGCAAGCACCTCAAGCTAGCACTGAACCGACTGAGCTAAATCCTGTCCATATTGTAATTTATGACTACACATCTAACTGGTGCGTTTTCGGTGGATTTCAGTATATTTACAAAAAAAACACAAAAAAAACAACCTTGACAGTTTTCGATTTCCGTTTGCAGGAGGTTGTGAACCTAGCGTCCCAGATCATCAAGCTGGTCACGTACAGGAGTGAGTGGGAAGTACGGAAGCGCAATGGCGGCACTCTCGACTCTCTCTACATCCTGCCCGACCTCACGGACAAGGGCCGCAGATAATCTCGCTAAGTAAGGAATTTCCAATGTTACAAACAGCGACGTTGTTACTAGCCGCTGACACTAACACTATTATTATTTTTGTTTAAAAGTATTTCTGATATAGCTGCTGATGGTGCTGCTGCTGCTGCTGCTGCTGCCACCACCACCACCACCACCACCACCACTACTACTACTACTACTACTACTACTACTACTACTACTACTACTACTACTACTATTGCTGCTACTATTACTACTACTATTTCTGATGCTGATACTACTTCTGCTACTACTACTATTACTACTACTAGTACTACAACTACTGGGGCTGCTTCTACAAATACCAATACTACTTCTGCAGCTGGTGCTGCTACTACTACTAGTACTCCCATATATTAATAATAATAATAATAATAATAATAGTAGTAGTAGTAGTAGTAGTAGTAGTAGTAGTAGTAGCTGTTGTTGTTGTTGTTGATGTTGTTGTTATAGTAGTAATATTATCAGCAGTAGCAGCAGCAGTTGTAGTAGCAGTAGCAGTAGTAGTATTAGTAGTAATGAATCATAAATAATACTAATAGTACATATTCATTTACGTGGTCTAGTCGCTGGTACTATTGTGTTTGAACAGCTTAAATATGTGTGTGTTTGTGTATCCTATCTATAAAGTAATGAGTTAGGAATCATTAACTAACTTCATCAATGATGTTCTGGGCCAATACAATACCCCACCCCATCGTACCCCTTCAAAACCATTTCCTTCTTGCATACCGTTTTATTTTGCATGTGAATTAAAGAGACTGCCCTGAGTTTGCGTCCATTGTAAGATGTTTCCAAGAAAATTGCATATTAAATTTTAAAATGTGTTTACAATATCAGTATTTGTATGAACAAAGTGTTTGTTGTTGTCCCGATGTTCGTAGCAGCCCCAGCTGGATTTTACTTCCCAATAGTTTCGTACGTACAAAAAAAAGGGAAGAAAAACAGAGAAACAATTGTGTGTGAAGTAAAATGAAAAATAACTGCTACAAACATTAGCACATGGCAGCAAATGCATTGGATACACAACCTCTGATATTCTAAAATGTTTTTAATACGTAATTGTAGTTGTCAAAAACATTCTCTTAGTCTGAAACATCTTCAAAAGACAATCCCGTTAACGTTCTTTGTCCTCGGGCGAGCTTTGCTCGTTCCATTACGTGTAAAATATGACGGCTGATTCTATAATTGATGCAGCATTACGAGATCTTCTCGCCTCATTAACCCAACAATGACTTTTCGCTTCTAGGTAACGCCAGTGTGTGGAGTACTGACGGACATTTCCATACCACTGTTTCGAATGCACGCTTTATTACAACGACCAGTCGGCAAGGACGCGCCTGTTGACATGTATGCCAGATCATCTGAAACGATAACGTCACACTTGTTGCAGTTGTTCCAGATGAATGTAATATACACGTTATTTTGTGACTAAGGAGTGTCTTCTCTTCTCTGTTTTTTTCTGAACACAATAAAGATTAAAAACAAAAGCTGTGTAGTTTATCGTCTTCTTGTGTAAATAAATAAGGCATTCATGAGCGAGAGGTAGAGAGAGAGAGAGAGAGAGAGAGAGAGAGAGAGAGAGAGAGAGAGAGAGAGAGAGAGAGAGAGAGAGAGAGAGAGAGAGAGAGATCCAATGTTACTGGTCATCTTGGTGTTTGTAAAACCATGAAATGCATTTTTAAAATAAAGAGAAACCGACAGAGAGAGAAAGACAGACAAACAGAGACACAGACACAGAGGGAGTCACACAGACATACATATAGACAGAGAGAGAGACGCAGAGAGAGAGAGAGAGAGAGAGAGAGAGAGAGAGAGAGAGAGAGAGAGAGAGAGAGAGAGAGAGAGAGAGAGAGAGAGAAACCACACAGACAGGTAGGCAGGTAGGCAGGCAGACAGGCAGACAAACATACAGACAGACAGACAGGCAGGCAGACAGACAGACAGACACGGAGAAAGACGGACAGGAAGAGAAGGAGAGACTTCGTGCGGAAACACAAGTAGAAATAGGATATGGTTGAAGAATCACAATCTAAACAGAAAAAGCGATGCCCTTAGTGTGGATTTGGATCATTTGTGTAAAACATGGCTTAATACGTCATCATTCGGACAATAATAAAGCCATGGGCTGGTATGTAACTCTATCATCGTTAATGCTAAAACGTGTATATAATATTATAATATTATGAAATGGTAACATTTTTAAAGCCACGCAAATTCATATAAACAAAAGTCATTGTATACCAATGTACATCCAAAATATTTCGGGTCATCGTGATGTTTCTAATACCATGAAATGTGTTTTCATTTTCTATAATTCTATAAACGCACATACCTATGAGAAGTAAACGGATATAGAGGCATGTTCTAGTCTATTTTAGAGAGTACTTTCCCGTTTGAACGTCACGGCCTCTTGTTTCGCTATATTGTAACTTTGTAGAGGTTTGTAGAGTGACCAAACTTAGGCCCAAAACACACCGAATCTGGGCCGTGGTCTGGAGAGACCGGCCTCGGTGGCGTCGTGGTTAGGCCATCGATCTACAGGCTGGTAGGTACTGGGTTCGGATCCCAGTCGAGGCATGGGATTTTTAATCCAGATACCGACTCCAAACCCTGAGTGAGTGCTCCGCAAGGCTCAATGGGTAGGTGTAAACCACTTGCACCGACCAGTGATCCATAACTGGTTCAACAAAGGCCATGGTTTGTGCTGTCCTGCCTGTGGGAGGCGCAAATAAAAGATCCCTTGCTGCCTGTCATAAAAGAATAGCCTATGAGGCGACAGCGGGTTTTCTCTAAAAACAGTGTCAGAATGACCATATGTTTGACGTCCAATAGCCGATGATAAAATAAAAAATCAATGTGCTCTAGTGGCGTTGTTAAATAAAACAAACTTTACTTTTGGTCTGGAGAGTGTGGCAAAGATGCCATGTCTGGTGTATTTTGATGTAGTCTGTAACTGTTACGTGTTATCAATTAAAGTGACTGAGTTTATATCTTTGGATATATTTTCTTCTATAAACATCAAAAATAATTACGATTATTCCACATTGCTTATTATATATCTTTTCTGTTGTTTATTAAGAAAACTGAAAAAGTAAGGCTCGAACATTGTGCAGCTGTCAGTCTGGTAGTGAGAAAAATTAGCGCCTGTTCTATGACGTCTGTTGCCAGGTCAGTAGTTCACGCCAGCACAGACGCGTTTCATTTTGTCATATTCGATTCAGTGCGTTTCATTTTGGACTGATACCATAGACAGCAGACACATATCCAGTGTGGTTTGGGCCTTAGTGTCAAGTTTTACCTGTTGAAATTAGGCTCTGCGACTTTCAGGAACGTTTGTATTTACCTTGTAATTTTATAAACAAAAATATTAATGGGATTTGGTGTGGAATTTTACTTAATACATAGTTATTGGTGACATATTTAATTAACATTTTAGTTTTTATATGAAATTTAGAATTATTCATTAACGTAAACGTACCGTTACGTAGTCACGTGTATTGCTCCTGGATAACGTGAGAAATATACAAATAATAAATTATAACGGTACTAATATAGTGACAAATGAAAATCTAAACTGTTATGTAACAACGTTAACATCGTAATAATCGGGGGTATTTTCGGAAATTACACTGGCGAAACTAAACCACCTGTGTCGCGAAATCTGGTTTAACTCGCGATGCATGTCATAATCGCTCGTAATTCCGTAACACCAGGCATGTCACAGTTTAATCTTTAGAGAGGTCATGGTCATAGTGATATAGCTTGAACAGGTTCGACCACCACACACCACACTACAGACGTCGGAAGATGTCGGTAATTTGTTGGGGTTTTTTTTGGGTTTTTTTTGGGGGGGGGGTTAAACTGAAGGGGCCTCAAATGTGAGGTCGTAAAATACATACTTGTGTCTTCCTACCTATCTACATACCTACATACCTACCTACCTACCTACATACATACCTACCTACTTACCTACCTACATACCTAACTACAGACGGCTATAGACGGCTATAGACACTACGTCTGTATGAAAAATAAGTAAGAAACAAAAATTACTTTAAATAAAATAAGAGTACTATTAACGCATTTGGATTAAAAACAATAAAATATAATAATACACGGAAGTCAGCTTTGAGCATTGTAAAGTAATCAGATATTTGTTCACGCTACCACTACGATATAACGCTCACATCAAATGAAATTGTTTAGTAAAGTCTGTGAATAACATGCCAAGGGGAATAACTCTTATCTGATTTCACTCTCAAGACACATAATTCAAAATGGCGATATGCAGTTCTAACAGAACCTCTACTCTCATGGTTACAATGTATCAACTATATTACTATTGCCGATAATGTTAACGTTTACTAATAAAACTGATAATGGGGGGGAGGGGGGTCACACACCATTTAAGGTATTTAATTAATGTTTTTATCAGCAACCCTGATTTAATTTTTTTGCTGGAAATCGCAGTTCCAGATTTTAAGTTACCTGCACTGGTTTCAACCTCTGATGAATACTGCATAACAACTATATAACAAATATAAGTATTTATCGTCAATGGATAATAGAATTGCCTCAAATAATCAATAACTTATATTCCCACCGATCAGAGCCCCAGCTGTTTTTTCTCCGTAAATATTTATTCTTTGGTACAGTGCAACCTCAGACTCTCTCCTCTACCCATGTTTGTCTGCCAAGACATACGAAATGCGAACCAGAACAGCATGCTTGACTGTTATTGGATATACGCACGGAAATGAAATATCTTACTTTCAGATTGTCAGTAAAGTAAAGTTTGTTTTATTTAACGACGCCACTAGAGCACATTGATTTTTTATCTTATCATCGGCTATTGGACGTCAAATATATGGTCATTCTGACACCTTTTTTTTTAGAGGAAACCCACTGTCGCCTCATAGGCTATTCTTTTATGACAGGCAGCAAGGGATCTTTTATTTGCGCTTCCCACAGGCAGGATAGCACAAACCATGGCCTTTGTTGAACCAGTTATGGATCACTGGTCGGTGCAAGTGGTTTACGCCTACCCATTGAGCCTTGCGGAGTCGGTATCTGGATTAAAAATCCCATACCTCGACTGGGATCCGAACCCAGTACCTACCAGCCTGTAGACCGATGGCCTAACCACGACGCCACCGAGGCCGGTGTTGAGATTGTCAGATTCATGTACACAAAGTTGGTGCGTGATTTATCTTAGTTGGTAGAGCACTCGCCTGAGATTTTTACTCAGTCCCAATCAGTGCCGCGCATCTGGTATACATAAACCCATGGTTTGTGCTGTCCTGTATGTGGATATAAAATATTCCTTGTTACTAATGGGGAAAAAAATGTAACGGGTTTTCTCTGAAGACAAAGCATCAAAATGACCATGTTTGGCATCCAATAACCGATAATTATCATTGTGTTCTAGTAGTGTCGTTAAACTGGGCTATTTTTCTTTCCAGCCAGTGCACCCGGACTGGTATATCAAAGAACGTGATATGTGCTATTCTGTCTATAAAAGATCCCTTGCTACTAATATAAACGTTCTCAGCGGATTTTCTTTCTCAAAGACTATATGTCAAAATTACCAAATGTTTGACATCTAATAGCAAATAATCAATAAATCAATGTGCTCTAGTGGTGTTGTTAAACAAAACAAACTGTATAGACACATATTCGTTTCCTTTCAAACGACGTGTGGCAACTTGCAATAGGTCGTAAATATTGTTGAATTTCCATTGATTATATTTTATTTCTGCCCGTGCCAAATTCGGAACTGTGCGTGTCTTTTGGGTTTAATGTGTACTAATAAAATGAAAATATGATTTTATTTATGTATATTATAATGAAAATATGATTTGATTGATGAACAACCAAATCCAAGAAGAACCAAATGAGGAAACAGTTTGAAGACGTTTCTTTTAATGTTATATAAATAACAAAGTGCACATACCAAGAATCACAAAGGGTTGACAGAACAAACTAGTGTACACGTGTTAATGAGTAAAGACCTACTGCCGATGGATAAAGTATTATCATGTAATATCTGTTTATTGCACGTTAAATACGGTAAAATCAAATATTACATACAGTAATAATACTCATTCTTCATTTATCACACTGTAACACAAATAGAATATTTCTTAAATATTTTCTTCTTTCAATTAGTTTTCTTTACATCAACAAGAAACAACAAGAGTAACAACAACCACACCACACCACACCACACCACACCACACCCCCTCCGAACTCCCCACAAAAACAACCCAACCCCAAAACCGCCAACCACAACAAAAACCAATAAACAAGACGCCCTCTAAAAACAACAAAAATCCACAACCCTCTCAAAGCGCCAACCTCTCCACCACCCCACAACCCACCCACCCACCCCCAAACAAACAAAAACAGTTTTTGAAAAAACCCCACAAACCCCACCAACAACAACAATACCCGAGCAACCAAACAAGCTTTTATTGAGTTAATGTTCCATCCCGCTGCCCTGGACACAGGCATCAGCTATCACTTCCCCACGAGCCGTTAGAACTCGCCCTGGGAGCGCATCCAATTCCTGCCAGCCTCGATTCAGAACACAGTTATTAATGAAAGGCAATTCACAGAAACAGGCTGTCGAGAGGGTCTGAACGACAAACAAAGGTTTTTTCTACTTATTTTAAAGTGCATTCACCATTAACACACAACTTCCACTTAAGTAGTTGCACGTAGACCACCCTTCAAAACATTCGCTGGATCGGCGCCAGGTCTCGTTATAGGGCTTAATGTTCACGTCCAGAGCAAGCCTTGGTAGCGCACGCCTGCCATGGGCGCAGGTGTCGACTTATTCCGTCTCCTCCGTCCAGGACAGGAACGGGTTTGGGGTGGGTGGGAATAGGGACCGCCCGCGCTGAGAGAGCAAGAGAGCACCAGCAGCTGTTGCTATTGCATTTTGAATATCCCGTCCAAAATATAAAAGTTTTTATCAAATAATTTGGCGCATAATTTGGAACGTCCGGATCGGCGCCGGAGTAATACTACTCACATATAACTCCTAATGGCAGATTCTCGCTCCAGCCAATGCACCACTACTGGTATATTAAAGGCCGTGGTATGTTCTATCCTGTCTATGGGATGGTGCATATAAAATATCCCTTACTGCTAATCGAAAAGAGTAGCCTATGAAGTGACGACAGCGGGTTTCATACCTCAATATCTGTGTGGTTCTTAACCATACGTCCGACGCCATATAACCGTAAATAAAATGTGTTGAGTGCGTCGTTAAATAAAACATTTCCTTCCTACTGACAGCAGTACGATTTACTATGACACTGTGTTATCAATAATACGATTTACAGTGATCAGTCGCAAGAATATGAGTTACTATAATAGTGTGTGATCAATAATTAGTCAATGTTATTTATATTTTGAGATCCATAATTTTTTTATTAAAATATGACTTACAAATATGTTGTGATATTACTAATAATTTAATAATGACATGAAAGGAAGCGACATACGATAAATATCATTATGACATTACACATATCCTAAAATGCGTTATCAAAATTGTATATACCTGTTTGGTGTTCCTGGAAGTGGTATGACACACACACACACATAACGACAAACACCCAACCCCCCTCCCCCCCCTAAAAAAAACAAAAAACAAAAACAAACAAGCAAAAAAAACCCCAGCAATAAAACAACACCCCCACTCCGCAAGAAAAACAACAAAGCGAAGCAAAACAAAGTAAAGCAAACACTGAAAAAACAACAAAAAACAACCCCTCAACCCCCCACCCCCCTTCCCCTCCCCCAAACAAAACAAAATAAAACAAACTAAAAGCAAACACAGCATAAAATGAAATAGTCTTTAACAAATTCAGACGTTTAAGTGCAACACGAAGTTGATTTTTAGTTAAAAATATTATTTTTTTCCTTTCTCAGAGGATACCTATTGTTTGTTTCATACCAGTTTAATGATTTGTTGCTTAACACGATAAATTAAGATTTACAAGAAAAGTCACAAACAAAAAAACGAATAGAACAAAAGATTAAAAAACAAAACAAAGTGCAACAACAACAACAACAAAAACCCGATAACTGTAGCAGAATGTAAAAGCGCCAGAAACATTTAACAGGGCTTCGTTCAGCCAGATCGAGCCGAGTAACGTCAACTAGACTGGTTTATGCGCTTCACATTAAACCAAGTGGCCTCGTCAGGAACCAATCAAATAGTTCGCGAACGTTAGCGAAATGTTCGCTGGCTGAACTTAGGGCAGGTATAAGATAAGATGTTTGTATTTGAATTAATTCTGTTTCATTACCGATTGACTGTACCTTATTGAGATAATCAAAACCGCATGCCATAAATGTAATTGATCAAATAGGTAGCTGTTTCTAATATGTACGCCATTCATTACAACCAATCAAAACAACTGTATTGTTCAGACTTTTACTTGGCCAACCAAACATACACGTATTACACGTAATGACTTGCAATTATTTGGGTTGTCTCAAACATATCTTCTGAAGTATATAAAATTCATTTTATACTGGAAGAACATAGTGCATGAATTCCAGTAATAGTTAAATTAGTGTTTGAAAGTGTATCAGTCATACTGGGGAATGACTACTAGGAGTGTTTTTATGACGACCAGTCGTTATAATTGTTCACTATTGCACATTCTCTCCTCTTTGTAAAGGGAGTATCCTATGTTTTCAGCGCTAGCAAGACATCCGTTTGTTCATCTACTCCAGAAATAAACATACATAATGATTGTTTCTGTTTTGGGTTTTTTTTTTTTTTTTAAACTCCACTATCTTACCGTAATATGTTTTAAATATAAAGCATTATATGAATAAATACATGCAGAATGACCTTTGGCCGAAGTATTTCAAATTTTCTTTGGCCGTTGGACGAAATAGCAATTTCAAAACATTACTTCCCAGAAATGCATTGGTTATAGAAATATTCATATTTTAAATAAGAACATGTCAGTAAATTGTAGTTTTAATAATTGGAACTATTTTATTCGCCAAAACTCTTTTAAAATGGCTACAAACTCAGGCAGGTTCCTATTATACTGGAGGAATTTTAATAATGAAAATTATTTTACTCGCCAAAACTTTTTAAAATGGTTACAAGCTCAGGATGGTCCCTATCACACCGAATGAATGATTATTAATTGAAATAACATATAGCTGTTTCCGTAATACTACACTAAACCATTTACAATTGTGTAGTCTATTTGCTAATTACATTCCTTGTTGATAAACAAACATATACTAAGCAACTGTTTAAAGCAGGTATGACTCAATTCTTTTTAAATCGAACTTTTAATAATAACACACAAAAAAAGGCTTCAGCACCAAACATAGTACTCAGATACGAATTAATCACTTAATGATAAATGTAGAAGACGCCCCGAAATACAATGCCCACACAGATTTTTGTTTTGTATAAGATTTTCTTTGCATAATCGTTCAGAAAAGTCAACCACGAAACAAAACAGAGTTTTCAAGCAGACGACGGAGATCGAAGATGTCCACGTGGTGAAAGGAACTAAAACATGGCCGACAGTTGCACTCCAGCGCCACCTTGACCGGAATCCGGAGTTGTTTGCCGTCTTTACATTCTATCACAGCCGGAGTTTGCAGCACACCTTCTTTTGTCTGGCTGCAGCAACTGGAGGAAAAAAAGTCAATGTTCAAGATTTAGTCATTACTACTACTACTACTACTACTACTACTACTACTACTACTACTACTACTACTACTACTGCTGCTGCTGCTGCTGCTGCTGCTGCTACTACTACTGCTACAGCTATAGCTACTGCTACAGCTACAGCTACAACTACTGCTGCTACTACTACTACTACTACTACTACTACTACTGCTGCTGCTGCTGCTGCTGCTGCTGCTGCTGCTGCTACTACTACTGCTGCTACTGCTGCTGCTGCTGCTACTACTACTACTGCTACTACTACTACTGCTGCTGCTGCTGCTGCTGCTGCTGCTGCTACTACTACTACTACTACAACTACTGCTGCTGCTGCTACTACTACTACTACTACTACTACTACTACTACTACTACTACTACTACTACTACTACTGCTGCTGCTGCTACTACTACTACTACTATTACTACTACTGCTGCTACTGCTACTACTACTGCTGCTACTACTACTGCTACTGCTATTGTTGCTGCTGCTGGTGTTGCTACTGCTACAGCTACTACTACTACTACTACTACTACTACTACTACTACTACTACTACTACTACTACTACCACCACTGCTGCTGCTACTGCTACTACTACCGCTCATGCTGTTGCCGTCCGTTTCAGCGTTCCCACTATTTTCATTGAAATATTTTATACATTTGTATTAATTTGTAAATAAAAAATCTACATAATACAGAAGTTACTTCGGATGTATAGATGCTATGACATTATTATTATCATCATCACCATCATCATCATCATCATCATCATCATTATCATCATCATAATCGTCATCATCATCGTCATCATCACCACCACCATCATGACTGCCATCATCATCGTCATCATCACCACCATCATCATCATCACCACCACCACCACCACTATCATCATCATCACTACCATCGTCATCATATCCATCATTACCACAGTAATCACAACTATCATCATCATCACCATAATAATTATGAAATGACAGTCCTTCATGGAGATAAAATAACTGCCTCATGTATAGAATATTTCAATCGCAGTACGTTACGTACCTGCAATATCTCTCGATCTGTGACGTGTTGTAGGCGTTGAGTCTGCTGTAGGAGTCGCACCCGCCGCGACACGCGAACGTCAGCACCGTGCTGGACGTGCAAAAACCCTCGTACTGTAGAGGAGGGTGGATCGTCAGTTCTATAGGCTGAATCCGGCAGCGACGGGAACTCATCATCTGGGCCGACCGAGTGTCTAGTTCGGTCCGCCCGTAAGAGGTGGGCGGAGGCTTCCGGCGAGACAGAGACTTCAGTTTGATGGACAGCGGGTTCGTGTCTGCGGTGCTCTTAGCGTCCCATATTCGTGGAGAGTTAGGCCGTCTGTGTTGTGTGAAGGCCTCCCAAGGAGAATAGTGTTGTCTAGTCTTCTGCGGTCTGGCTAGGGTTGGGAAGTCTCCCCCTCCTCCTCCAATGGAATCGATGTCAAACGAAAATACTAATGTGGCCGTTATAACTATCCCAGCACATATGCTCAGTACTGAAAGAAAGAATCAGTGAATGCTTTGTGACACGACAAAATATACTATGTATAATCGATTTTTATTATCAACATTTCTCCATAGTTCGAAAGTAAATTGTAATACATTATGATCTATTACAATCATATTAATGAAGAGTAAATCTTAAGTAGCATACATATTTTAAAAGCCCCAGCCTCCAATATTAAAAATTAAAAAACAACAACTAAAACAACAACATAACTTTCCATAATTTGACGCAAATGACATTAAATGACCCTAAAATGACCTTTAAAGATCAAGATCGCGTGGGTACCGACCCTCACCGTACATTTTACGATATATCAACCTCGTTAACCGTTGGTAGCCATTTCTAACCAAACATGCCTCAACAATGTTTTTATGGGTTTTGGCCAGCTGTCTCTATCAGCTATTAGGTGTCAAACAACGTAATTAAAGCGTGTTAAAAGACAACGGGTTTCGTCTAATGCTACAGTCCCAAGTCAAGCCTCCGATCATATCGGAGGTCGGACTCGGGATGGGCGTGTTCGAAACCCTGGTGGTATATGAACACGTTAAACTAGTTACCTACCTACCTACCTACCTACCTACCTACCCACCTACCTATCTATCTACCTATATATCTACCTACCTACCTACCAACATACCTACCCACCTATCTACCTACCTATCTACATATCTACCTACCTACCGACATACTTATCTACCTACCTACCGACATACTTATCTACCTGTCTACCTACCTACTTATCTACCAAACTAGCTACCTACCTATCTATCTACCTACCTGCCTACCTACCTACCTACCTATCTACTCACCTACCTACCTATCTATCTACCTACCTGCCTACCTACCTACCTATCTACTCACCTACCTACCTACCTACCTATTTAATGCTATAATGTTAGTAGTATTAAATGCCTGACATCCAATGATTAAAAAGTCAAATGTCCTCTTGTGACATCTTTAAAATAAAACAAACTTTATTTCTTTGGACGGACTGCTGTTGCAATTATCATGTGACGTACCAATTACAATGATTTGGGGACCTAACAGTCACAGACTAATAGAAGCAATATTCTCGAGAGTCGTTAAACAAAAATTCATTTCCTTTTTCGTCCACGTCTAAAAATAGCTTGCTCTTCAAACGCACATTAAGACATATTTATAATGTCCGTAGCCTATGTCTTCTTCTGGAAACCAGATTACGTATCTCTATAAAGCTAAATTAATTGAGGGTCCAGAAGTGTAATAAAACTCCAAAGAAAGAGTAATTACAACTGGGCGCGTCTCATGACCATTCGTAGAAATTCTTTGGAATCACTGTGTCCGCGTATGCGGTCCCGTTTGTTTCATTCGTGCTCTTTGGCAATTCCACTGATTTGTTGACGAAAAAGATTCAAAACTTTGTTAATCATGCGGTCCTGTCTCCGCGCGTTATTGGATGCGTCGATCACGAGGTTATCACGTCAGTCTGCGGTGCATCGCGGTGTTCAGCCACCATGATTGATGGCAGCGGAGATCTTCGGCAAATAAAGCATCAAATGAGATTAGGGATTTGGAATCTGCCTCTACGGTTTCACGATTTGATCGCCCCGTACGATAAGGACGACCTCTTAGTCAACAGGTGAATCTGGTGTAAGTTCATATTTCAGCCACGCGCAAAGTTTGTCATATGGGGTTTACAGGTCTTTGGGTTCCAACAAAAACGTTGTTGTCTAACCCAGCCCCTTTATATCAGTGTTAAGGTTCCTTGCCTGCTATCGCGGTTTTTAAAGGGTTATTGTTGACTCACTCTTGTACGTGAATACGATGTCGTCGACGGTCTGTGTTGACTGTTTATTTCGATGTGATTCGATCCCCGTCGGTGGGCCAATTGGGCTATTTCTCGTTCCAGCCAGTGAACCACGACTGGTATATCAACGGCTGTGGTATGTGCTATCATGACTATGGGATAGTGCATATACAAGATCCGTAATGGAAAATGCCACGGATTTCTTTCTCTAAGACTATATGTTAAAATTAGCAAATGTTTGAGTGTGTGTGTGACTAAAAAAGGGGGCGGGATTTAGCTCAGTCTGTAGTGCGCTCGCCCTAGGGTCGTATGATCGAACCTCCTGGGCGAATACATCCGATGTATCCAGTTCCATCTCGTGGCCCACGACTAGCATACCAAAGTCTGTGGTATGTGCTATCCTGTCTGTAGGAAAGTGGATAAGAGAACCATTGCTGCTAATGGAAAAATGTAGCAGATTTTCTCTGGTCTATATTAAAATGTCCAGTTGTTTGACATCCAGTATCGGATGATTGATTAATAATTCTGCTTTAGTGGTGTCGTTAAGCAAAACAGACTTTTAACTTTTCCGCTGCGACATAATTAAGCCAACAGCATACCATCACAATAATAATCATAAGAGTCAGATGAATCTGAACCGGCCTCAGTGGTGTCGTGGTTAAGCCATGGACATAAGGCTGGTAGACCGGCCTCGGTGGCGCAGTGGTTAAGTCATCGAACTACAGGCTGGCAGGTACTGGGTTCGGATCCCAGTCGAGGCATGGGATTTTTAATCCAGATGCCGACTCCAAACCCTGAGTGAGTGCTCCGCAAGGCTCAATGGGACGGTGTAAACCACTTGCATCGACCAGTGATCCATAACTGGTTCAACAAAGGCCATGGTTTGTGCTATCCTGCCTGTGGGAAGCGCAAATAAAAGATCCCTTACTGCCTATCGTAAAAGAGTAGCCAGACAGTGTCAGAATGACCATATGTTTGACGTCCAATAGCCAATGATAAGATTAAAAATCAGTGTGCTCTAGTGGCATCGTTAAATAAAACAAACTTTACTCTACTTTAAGCGTGGTAGGTACAGTGTTCGCAGCCCGGTACCGACTGCCACCCAGAGCGAGTTTTAACGACCCAATGGGTAGGTGTAAGGCCACTACACCCTCTTCTCTCTCACTAACCAATGACAACTAACAACTAACCCACTGTGAGTGCCCAGAACAGCGTGTTTGAGCCTTAATTGGATATAAGCACCGCATTACCAACCGAACAGTTGATCTGTGGTGACATTTATCTCCCCCCCCCCCCCTCCAAAAAAAAAGAGAAAAAAAAAGAAGAAGATATTTTTATGCGATTATTTTGTTTTAAGCATACATAAGAAGTCCACACAGAATCGGTTTTCAATGACAGTCTTCAAACATACGTAGGATATATGGTCTTGAAGAATTTGTCTCCTACAGGTGGGCTCTAAGGTATTGGCGAGTGTTGACATATATGGTAGTGGAGAGTGGCGGTCCTCATAGGCTTGGTATATATATATATATATATATTCTCCAATTCTATATATATATATATATATATATATAGAATTGGAGAATGGTGTTTCTCCAACATAGTTAACATGTATGGTAGTGCACAGTGGCAGTCCTACAGAGTAGACATGGTAATGAGAGTGGCGGTCCTCCTATAGAGTTGACACATGGTATTGGAGAGTGGGTCATCCTACAGAATGGATATATATGGTAGTGCAGAGTGGCGGTCGGGGATCAAATGTGTCCAAAATGGGGGTGGGTGGAGGTGCAAATGTGTCCAACACGGAGGTGGGAGTAGAGGTGCAAATGTGTCCAACACGGAGGTGGGAGTAGAGGTGCAAATGTACTCAACACGGAGGTGGGAGTAGAGGTGCAAATGTGTCCAACACGGAGGTGGGAGTAGAGGTGCAAATGTACTCAACACGGAGGTGGGAGTAGAGGTGCAAATGTGTCCAACACGGAGGTGGGAGTAGAGGTGAAAATGTGTCCAACACGGAGGTGGGAGTAGAGGTGCAAATGTGTCCAACACGGAGGTGGGAGTAGAGGTGCAAATGTGTCCAACACGGGGGTGGGAGTAGAGGTGCAAATGTGTCCAACACGGGGGTGGGAGTAGAGGTGCAAATGTACTCAACACGGGGGTGGGAGTAGAGGTGCAAATGTGTCCAACACGGAGGTGGGAGTAGAGGTGCAAATGTACTCAACACGGAGGTGGGAGTAGAGGTGCAAATGTGTCCAACACGGAGGTGGGAGTAGAGGTGCAAATGTGTCCAACACGGGGGTGGGAGTAGAGGTGCAAATGTGTCCAACACGGAGGTGGGAGTAGAGGTGCAAATGTGTCCAACACGGGGGTGGGAGTAGAGGTGCAAATGTGTCCAACACGGGGGTGGGAGTAGAGGTGCAAATGTGTCCAACACGGGGGTGGGAGTAGAGGTGCAAATGTACTCAACACGGGGGTGGGAGTAGAGGTGCAAATGTGTCCAACACGGAGGTGGGAGTAGAGGTGCAAATGTACTCAACACGGAGGTGGGAGTAGAGGTGCAAATGTGTCCAACACGGAGGTGGGAGTAGAGGTGCAAATGTGTCCAACACGGGGGTGGGAGTAGAGGTGCAAATATATCGAACACGGAGGTGGGAGTAGAGGTGCAAATGTATCGAACACGGAGGTGGGAGTAGAGGTGCAAATGTATCGAAAACGGAGGTGGGAATAGATGTGAAAATGTATCGAACACGGAGGTGGGAGTAGAGGTGCAAATGTATCGAACACGGAGGTGGGAGTAGAGGTGAAAATGTATCGAACACGGAGGTGGGAGTAGAGGTGAAAATGTATCGAACACGGAGGTAGGAGTAGAGGTGGTGGTGAAAATACGCAGTCACAGTGGCTAACCCGGTGGCTTTAGGAGGATATATTCAAACACATTTTAAAATTGTTGATTACACTTCTTTAGCACTATCGGATTTTTAATTAACAGTATATGAGCAAGTGTTGAAACGTTAGCCTAATGTGCGAATTGAACACTCCCAAGTCACGAAGACGAACGGTAGCCACGGTTACATGGAAAGAACGTCAATAGCACACCAAAACATACAACAATTTTAAAGTTGTAATAGAGGCCGAAACATATATGTCGATTGTGAATTTGTCATTAGCATACTGTATCTCTGCACAAAACGGATTTGAAAAGACTTTATGAGAGCCTTGAACATAAGCAGCCATTATTCACTGTCAGATCTTGAGCACAGTATATGGTTGCAACTTCATCTGTAGGAGAACTGTCAGTATGAAGCGCGCGTGTGTGATTCCACCTCCATCTGAAGGAGGATTGCCATTTTAAAGCGAGTGTGTGGATCTAACCCCATCTGCAGGAGAACTGCCACTTTAAAAGCACATGTATTGTTCCACTTGATTTGTAGGAGGACTGCCATTTTAAAATACGTGTATGGTTCCACCTTCGTCTGCAGGAGTAATATCATTATAAACCTCCATCTGTAGGATGATTACCACTTTAAAGCGAGTATGTGGTTCTAACCTAATCTGTTGGTTTGCCACTTTAAAGCAAGACTATGGTTCCACCTCCGTCTGTAAGAGGAATAAAATTATCAAGCGCGTATATGGTTCCACATCCGTCTGTAGGAGAACTGCCACTTTAAAGCATGTGTACGTTTCCATGCTCATCTATAAGAGGACTGACATTTTAAAGCACGTGTGTGGTCCCACCTTCATCTGTAGAACTATCACTATAAAGCGCGTGTATGGTTCCACCTCCATCTGTAGGAGAACTGCAACTGTAAATCTCGTGTATGGTTCTATCTCCATCTGTAGGATGATCGCAACTTTAAAGCGCGTGTATGGTTCTAACGTCATCTTTAGGATGATTGTCACTTTAAAGCAGTGTATATAAACAAAGGGACGGAAACAAACTATCACTTCAAGCAAGTTAAAGTTTGTTTTGTTTAACGACACCACTAGAGCAGTGATTTATTAATCATTGGCTATTGGATGTCAAACATTTGGTAATTTTGATATATAGTCTCCATTAATAGCCAAGTGTTTTTTATATGCACCATCTCACAGAGAATTGCACATACCAACACCTTGGATACATTGTTCCACGTGGTGCACTGGCTGGAACGAAAATAGCCCAATGGGCCCACCGACGGGATTCGATCCCAGACCGACCGCGCATCAGGCGAGAGCTTTACCACGGGGCTACGTCCCGCCCCTGACTCGTTCTAAAGTGATGAACCCTACGTTTAAAATATTATTGCGTGGTTGTTGTTTTTTTGTTGTTGTTTTGGGTTTTTTTTTACTATTACATCCGTTTTTGATCATTGACATCAGACATTACTTACATTTTATTGTTCAAATTATCCATTTTCGTATATCCGTGTGTTTCTGGTCATCCTTGTTTTTGTATTATAGCGAACAAAATGCATTTTACATAATTCTGAAAAAAATCCGCACCTACTTGTGCGAAGTAACGGTTATGGAGATGGGCCCTAATTTATTGTCCCCGTTTCAACCTCACAGTCTCTTGTGTCACTTTATTGTAATTGTATATCCATGTGGTACAGGTTTTAGCGTTCATTTTTACTACCTGAAACTAAGGCCTGTGACTTAATATAGAACTGAGGGTGTGTGATACCACCCCCGCCCACCCCACCCACCCCCCCCCCACCCAAAAAAAAAAAAATAAAAACACACACAAAAACACACACAAAAACAAACAAACAGAAGACGTCTTAAATGTTATTCTCCTCTTCCAAGTTAGAACATTAAACTTGTTTTTCCGTTTTAATTAATAAAAACGATAACGTTTGTATCTTGTGCTATGTAAAATCAATGGAGGCGAGGCACAAAGCTGTGGAAACAAATCACAGAATCGTAGAAACCGGAATTTGTGAACATTTCTTTCTAACACTGGGTTCATACTGACGAAGCACAAAGCGGAAATTAGCATGTAGTTACGTGACTCCATACCTAATGCTAAGTTAAGACTACCAACTGCCATGACAAAGTTGTCCACCGTTTTACGTTTACGACTTCTATGGGCGAGACATAGCTCAGTGGTAAAAACTCTCGCTCAATGTGCGGTCATCTAGGATCAATCCCCGTCGGTGGGCACATTGGGCTGTTTTTCGTTCCAGCCAGTGCACCACAACTGGTATATCAAAGGCCGTGGTATGTGTTACCCTGTCTGTGGGATTGTGCCTATAAGAGATACCTTGCTACTAATGGGAAAATGTAGTTCCTTTCTAAATAAATCCATTTGCTCTAGTGGTGTCAATAAACAATTTTTTGTACGACTTGTACGACTGTGAGTTGCTAGTCTGAGCGCTCCAAAACCTGGATTTTCGTACAATTGATTAGTTGTTAATTTGAGCGCACCCATCGTAAGTCGGGAGTTGGGGAAATTACAACTCAACCGTCGAGTTGTCCAATTTCGTCGTGACAGTTGGTAGTCTGAGCCTAACATTAGGGGCGAGACGACGTATACGTAGTAAAGGCTGATGCATTGTCGGCCTGGGATCGATCCCCATCGGCAAGACCCACTAGGCTATTTTTCGTTCCAGCCAGTGCTTCACAACTGATGAAACAAAGGCCGTGGTATTTACACTCCTGTCTGTGAGATGGTGCATGTAAAGGTTTCCTTGCTGCTAATCTAAAACAGTAGCCTATGACATAGCGGCTGCAGGTTTCCTCTTTCATTATTGGTGTGTTAACCATATGCCCGACGCTATATAACCGAGTTCAAATTACGCTGAGTTCGTCGTTAAATATAACATGTCTTCTTTTTCTCTCTTCTGAATCTAAGATGGACGATTGGTAAGGTATATACAACCAAATCCCCATAGACAATTATAGAGCAGGTGTGTCCAAAGTTGCTACATGCACCCCCCCCCCCCCCACTCCCCCCACACACTGGTATCGAAATAAGCATAGTATCATGTAACCCAAAATACAAGTCTGGTTACATATGAGTGGGCGCAATGATATCACGCTCGCCTGATACGCAGTCTGACTCAGATGGATCACTGTCGATAGCCCATTGGACTATTTGTTGTTCCAGCCAATCCACCACGACTGGTATATCAAAGGTCGTGGTATGTAATATCCTGTTTGTGGAATGGTGCATATAAAAGATCCCGTGCAACAAATGGAAAAATATAGCGGGTTTCCTACATGTCAGAGTTAACCAAATGTTTGACAGCCAATAGCTGATGAATAATAATTCAATGTGCTCTAGTGGTGTCGTTAACAATACAAAACGTTTTGTTGTATTGATACCCTTGTGTGTTTCTGAGAAGTAACTGTAACTAATATATTTTAAAGGGTATTTCCCTATTTCAACGTCATAGATTTTTGCTTCACTCTGTTATAATTGAATCCAGATGCTTTACAGATTTGTTCATTACACAAACTCAGTGTACATGTTGAGAAGTCGGAGCTAGGATCTGCAACTTTAAAATATTTGTTTTCCTTTGAACATAAAACTATTTGGAGATCTAGAGAAGAGTGGGTAGAAGGTTTAAAGCTAATAAAGTGAGTGTACATTTGTTAATTAAGTAGCTTACGAACAGTGGTAATACACATTACGGTAATATCACACATCCACACGTATCAAGCGCTTGGTCTGTCTGTCTACAAACCACAGAGGTGTGCAATATCATTACAAAAATAGAACGTGATCACTGTAGTTTTGGCAATAATGGCAAAGTATTGACCTTGTACGCCAAAAATACTAGATGAGTGATAAAAACGTTATACACTGCCAAAAACGAATAACATTAATATGCGGAAATCGAAAAGAAAATGTTTTACATACCAGATTAAGAAATGTCTAGTACTTTAAACACAAATATATATCACTGTGGTTTTACTATGGATTCATCAGGTAATTGTGGATATTAACTTGAAAACACTCATCATCATTTCGTTTAATGTTAATTTTATAACCAGCAAAAACAAATTATTTTAACATTTCTGATGGAAATAAACAAATAGTTGAGCATGTTCACACAGACACAATGATTTGACTAAGGACACTTATCAGAAGTATCAAATGTTTGACATCCAATAGCCGATTATTAATTAATCAATATGCTCTAGTGGTGTCGTTAAACAAAACAAACTTCTTTTGTGTTAAATAGCATCGGATATTATGCTTAAGGACCAGTTAAATAATTGGTGATGATACCCGCTGTGGACACTCTTTGGGTTACTCTTTTTTATTAGCAGCAAGGGATCTTTTATATGCACCAGCTAACAGACACGATAATACATAGTTAATAGTCTAAAACTCCTTAAACAGTTAAGAAGAGAATTTTCTTTAAGTTTCTATAATGCTTTCAGGAATATTTTCTGGGGGGCTACGGCCCTGTATTCGCATACATATATGGAGATTTCAATGTAAAGCGAAAACTTCGCCGTTTATTGGACTATTTAAAACTTTCAAATGTTGCTTGACAATCGGTTAATAATGAAACTGTATTTTAAATGGTCTATCCTGAGTTTGCTGCAATGTAAGATGTTTTCGACTTATAAAATTTTGTAACGAATAGTATTGCATATTAAATATATTAGTATCCTGTTTAGAATAACAGTGTCTTTATATTCAGTGTATTTCTAATCGTTGTAATATTTGGAAGTAGCTTGATCTGGATTTGGTATACCAATAAATATATATTAGGAAATGAAATGAAGTTTGACCTAGTGCAAAAACTAGGACGGTCAGACACACGTTTAACATACAACCATTAATATTTTACACAATATATTTAATATATAACCACTAATATTTTACACAATATATTTAATATACAACCACTAATATTTTACATAATATATTTAACATGTAATTACAGTCGTTAAAAAGTCTCTGTTGGTCAACATGAATTTAACAATCGACAAAAACTCAGGATAGTTCCGTGTATTCATTTATATCAACAGTTGACAAGTGAACTCATATCAGTCAACACCCACTCCAGAATACTACATATTAGAAGGTTTTGGCCCTACGACAAAAACAAGAGAGAACAAAACAAATTAAAGAAAAAAAACAAAAAAAACCTACCTATATTGATGTTCATGACTATATCGCCACAGCACACCTGTCCCTGTGTCTCTCCTGTGATCTAATCGACATAGCATGATCTCTGACCACCAATTTCCTACTCGGTTTACCTGTCGCCTCCCATAGGTGGCACTGCTCAGAGGGGGGATTCACACTTAGAGATGGTTCATGACGTCAAGGATATCTTATCCAACCAATCGTTGGAACATCTTAATGACATGAGATATGCGGACGAAAATTGGACGCCTTGTACGGATTCTGTTGACGTGTTCTGGCGAGCGGAATAGTCGGTCGTTGTTAAGGGTTCCTCCTCCATCCAATTATTGATCCATGCCGTCCAGAGTGTGGCCATCAGCGTTTACAGATTAACACAGCTTAATACGGAGCTCGGTGGCAACAGGCGAAACCAGTTTTGTCTTGTTAAATACCGTTACATAGTTAATACAATATTATTCAATGACAGTGAGTCGAGTATACTGTTAAATTTATCTACCCCCCCCCCCCTCCACCCCCCTCTCTCCCTCCATATTGCTCTCTGACTGAATGACATCACGCTAATGGTGTCTGAAAACACGCTATCAAAATAAAAGAGTTTGCCGAAAAAGTTTAATTTCACCGTTTGATATAGGGGCGGGATTTAGTTTAGTCGGTTGAGTGCTCGCTCGAGCCGCTTGCGTCACAGGATCGAACCACCTCGGTGGATCCATTCAACTGATTGGGTTTTTTTTCTCGTTCTAACCAGTGCACCACAGCTGGTCAAAGGCCGTGGTATGTCAGAAAGTGCATACAAAAGATCCCTTGCTGCATTGGGAAAAATGTAGCGGGTTTTGACACCCAATAGCCGATGATTAATTAATGTGCTCTAGTTGTGTCGTTAAACAAAACAAACTTCTTCCTTTTGATATATTGATGATATTATATCATTAAATAGCAATAAGATCACATATTACCTTTCACTGATTTACCTACCGGCCTCGGTGGCGTCGTGGCAGGCCATCGGTCTACAGGCTGGTAGGTACTGGGTTCGGATCCCAGTCGAGGCATGGGATTTTTAATCCAGATACCGACTCCAAACCCTGAGTGAGTGCTCCGCAAGGCTCAATGGGTAGGTGTAAACCACTTGCACCGACCAGTGATCCATAACTGGTTCAACAAAGGCCATGGTTTGTGCTATCCTGCCTGTGGGAAGCGCAAATAAAAGATCCCTTGCTGCCTGTCGTAAAAAAAGAGTAGCCTATGTGGCGACAGCGGGTTTCCTCTAAAAACAGTGTCAGAATGACGATATGTTTGACGTCCAATAGCCGATGATAAGATAAAAAATCAATGTGCTCTAGTGGCGTCGTTAAATAAAACAAACTTTACTTTTTGATTTACCTACCCACTAGAATTAGAAATAAAGGAAACTACAGAAATTATATAATCTGTTTCATACATTGATCTATACACAGAGATTCAGAACGATGTTGGCCTTCAGACAAAGCTGTATGATAAGAGGGATGACTTCAGCTTTCCAACAGTCGATGTCCCCTTCATCTTGAGCCATTTCAGGACATGACTAAAATGATGTTTGATGCAATACCCTGTTTTGACATGGTACATATCTTTTCATCTTTTGGGTGAAAATCCTGTACATTTCATCTATAAAGTTTGTTTTATTTAACGACACCACTAGAGCACATTGATTTTTTATCTTATCGTCGGCTATTGGACGTCAAACATATGGTCATTCTGACACTGTTTTTTTAGAGGAAACCCGCTGTCGCTACATAGGCTACTCTTTTACGATAGGCTGCAAGGGATATTTTATTTGCGCTTCCCACAGGCAGGATAGCACAAACCATGTCCTTTGTTTAACCAGTTATGGATCACTGTTCGGTGCAAGTAGTTGAGCCTTGCGGAGCACTCACTCAGGGTTTGGAGTTGGTATCTGGATTAAAAATCCCATGCCTCGACTGGGATGCGAACCCAGTACCTACCAGCTTGTAGACCGATGGCCTAACCACGACGCCACCGAGGCCGGTTGTACATTTCAGCTATGATCCACTTTCACGAACACCTGGCATTATCACTGTTTTTTTACAGTGATTCATGAGTGCATGCCATCACATCTTTATATCTTCCATTGAACTCACTCCTCCTGCACCGGTTTGAGGTTTTTTGTTTTGTTTAACCTATATGAGAGTTCCAGTCCTACAAACGGTGCAGGAGGGATGAAACTTCAAGTTATGGATCTCATAGGTCAGTGGCGGTCCTCCTAAATCCGACTTTGGCTAACATCCTGTCGACTAAGCATTGTGCAGAGGTACGATTTTGATATAGTAATTCGGTTTTGTTGTTCAGAAACATTGACTGTTTTTCTTCGTTTTCATCCATATTACTCCTAGCGTCTCTCTCTCTCTCTCTCTCTCTCTCTCTCTCTCTCTCTCTCTCTCTCTCTCTCTCTCTCTCTCTCTCTCTCTCTCTCTCTCTCTCTCTGTATTTGTACGTGTGTTAACAATTTCAAGACATACGACTGGCTGCTCCTAGGTAATGACCAGAGCACCAATGCCATACGTTCAATAAAAAACAGCACGGTGAAAATCGATTACACTGTAACGTAAAGTTAACCTCGAAATCATGTGTCTGTGACGCGTAAGGCAGTTACAAATTGTTGTAAGTATATTTTAGTCGATAAAGATGTCAAAATGTGCTTAAAAGGACATTCCCGAGTTTGCTGCAGTTTTTAAGATGTTATCGACTAGCAGAGACTTTTTAACGATTGTAATTACATATCAAATATATTTTTCTGCATAAAATATTAGTGGCTGCATATTAAATGTTTATCTGATCGTTCTAATATTTGTACTAGGTTAAATTTCATTTTATTTCCTAAAATATAATTTTTTCGTACGTACGAAATTATTTGAAGACAAAATCCAGTTTGGCCATCTTGCAAATATTAAGACCAGGGCACCAATGTCATACGTTCAATAAAAAACAGCACGGTGAAAAACGATTACACTGTAACGTATAGTTAACCTCGAAATCATGCGTCTGTGACGAGTAAGGCCGTTACAAATTGTTGTAAGTATATTTTAGTCGATAAAGATGTCAAAATGTGCTTAAAACCTGTTTTTTGAGGATATGTAAGAAATAGAATAATATATCCGTGGCCGTTAGATATCATTTATCTCACAACTCCTGGTTTAAAAAGGTTTGTAACTCGCTTTCGCTCGTCAGATACCTTTTAAAGCAACTCGTTTTGAGATAAATGGTATCTAACGGCCACTCGTGTATTATTCTCTGTATAAACAACTCGTTGTGAGATAAATGGTATCTAACGGTCACTCATGTATTATTCTCTATATAAACAACTTGCTGTGAGATAAATGGTATCTAACGGCCATTCATGTATCATTATCTATAAGAACAACTCGTTGTGAGATAAATGGTATCTAACGGACACTCATGTATGATTCTCTATATAAACAACTCGTCGTGAGATAAATGGTATCTAACGGACACTCATGTATGATTCTCTATATAAACAACTCGTCGTGAGATAAATGGTATCTAACGGCCACTCATGTATGATTCTCTATATAAACAACTCGTCGTGAGATAAATGGTATCTAATGGACACTCATGTATGATTCTCTATATAAACAACTCGTTGTGAGATAAATGGTATCTAACGGACACTCATGTATGATTCTCTATATAAACAACTCGCTGTGAGATAAATGGTATCTAACGGACACTCATGTATACTATTCTATATAAACAACTCGTGAGATAAATGGTATCTAACGGACACTCATGTATACTACTCTATATAAACAACTCGTTGTGAGATAAATGGTATTTAACGGACACTCATGTATACTACTCTATATAAACAACTCGTTGTGAGATAAATGGTATCTAACGGCCGCTCATGTATGATTCTCTATATAAACAACTCGCTGTGAGTATTTAACGGACACTCATGTATACTACTCTATATAAACAACTCGTTGTGAGATAAATGGTATTTAACGGACACTCATGTATACTACTCTATATAAACAACTCGTTGTGAGATAAATGGTATCTAACGGCCGCTCATGTATGATTCTCTATATAAACAACTCGCTGTAAGATAAATGGTATTTAACGGACACTCATGTATACTACTCAATATAAAACAACTCGTTGTGAGATAAATGGTATCTAACGGCCGCTCATGTATGATTCTCTATATAAAACAACTCGTTGTGAGATAAATGGTATCTAACGGACACTCATGTATACTATTCTATATAAACAACTCGTTGTGAGATAAATGGTATCTAACAGCCGCTCATGTATGATTCTCTATATAAACAACTCGTTGTAAGATAAATGGTATTTAACGGACACTCATGTATACTACTCTATATAAACAACTCGTGAGATAAATGGTATTTAACGGACACTCATGTATACTACTCTATATAAACAACTCGTTGTGAGATAAATGGTATTTAACGGACACGCATGTATACTACTCTATATAAACAACTCGTTGTGAGATAAATGGTATCTAACGGCCGCTCATGTATGATTCTCTATATAAAACAACTCGTTGTGAGATAAATGGTATCTAACGGACACTCATGTATACTATTCTATATAAACAACTCGTTGTGAGATAAATGGTATCTAACGGCCGCTCATGTATGATTCTCTATATAAACAACTCGTTGTAAGATAAATGGTATTTAACGGACACTCATGTATACTACTCTATATAAACAACTCGTTGTGAGATAAATGGTATTTAACGGACACGCATGTATACTACTCTATATAAACAACTCGTTGTGAGATAAATGGTATCTAACGGACACTCATGTATGATTCTCTATATAAAACAACTCGTTGTGAGATAAATGGTATCTAACGGACACTCATGTATACTATTCTATATAAACAACTCGTTGTGAGATAAATGGTATCTAACGGCCGCTCATGTATGATTCTCTATATAAACAACTCGTTGTAAGATAAATGGTATTTAACGGACACTCATGTATACTACTCTATATAAACAACTCGTGAGATAAATGGTATTTAACGGACACTCATGTATACTACTCTATATAAACAACTCGTTGTGAGATAAATGGTATCTAACGGCCGCTCATGTATGATTCTCCATATAAACAACTCGTTGTGAGATAAATGGTATCTAACGGACACTCATGTATGATTCTCTATATAAAAGAACTCGTTGTGAGATAAATGGTATTTAACGGACACTCATGTATACTACTCTATATAAAACAACTCGTTGTGAGATAAATTGTATCTAGCGGCCACTCATGTATTACTTTCTGTTTATATAACTACACTAGTAGTGAATTAAATTTGGCGACAAAATTCTAAATTTTAATTTTACTCATCTGTGATATTTTTGCACAGTTCTTTACACTGTGTTTTAATATAACTCTTGGATTTTTATACTGATGTAAATTATGAATTAATTTTTGCATTTATCTCCGTTTGACACCCAATAGTCAATATTTTCATATATGTTCATGTGTATTTTTTGTTCTGGGGTGTTGTTAATGTTTAACAATAAAAGTTTAAACATAAAGGTTTAAAACATTCATTCGTTCATTCATTCATTCATTCATTCATTCATTCATTCATTCATTCATTCATTCATTCATTCATTCCCATTAGCCGATATATTTTTCGTGCTGGAATCTTATCTCGTTAAACATTCATTCATACAGGGTCGGGACGTAGCGCAGTGGTAAAGCGTTCGCTTGATGCGCGGTCGGTCTAGGATCGATCCTCTTCGATGGGCCCATTGGGCTATTTCTCGATCCAGCCAGTGCAAGACAACTGGTATATTATAGGCAGTGGTATGTGCTATCCTGCCGTTAGATGACTCATATAAAAGATCCCTTGCTACTACTGGAAAAATGTAGCGGGTTTTCTCTCTACGTAAATAATCATATGTTTGACACCCAATAACCGATGATTAACACATCAATGTGTTCTAGTGGTAACTTTAAAAAAGACAAACTTTTAACAACTCATTAATTCACGTATGGTCTCAAAATACCAAGTATTCACTCATTTCTTTGCATCAGCATATTTAAAGGGACATTCCTAAGTGTGCTGCAATTTTTAAGTTGTTATCGACTAACAGAGACTTTTTAACCATTGTAATTACTTATCAACTATATTTTTCTGCATAAAATATTAGTGGCTGTATATTAAACGTGTTTCTGATTGTTCTAATATTTGTACTAGGTTACATTTCATCTTATTTCCTAAAATAATGTATTTTCGTACGTACGAAATTATTTGAAGAGGAATAATCCAGTTTGGGCTTCTTACAAATATTAAGACGACCAGAAACACATTGAATATACAGACACCGATATTCCAAACAAGAAAATATATTTCATATGCAAGTTTAATCAAGTTTAATGTTAGTTGTTAAAAGGGCAGGGTTAGTGAAAAACATTTGAACAATGGCTGCAAACTCAGGAATGTCCCTTTAATGTTAGTTGTTAAAAGGGCAGGGTTAGTGAAAAAACATTTGAACAATGGCTGCAAACTCAGGAATGTCTCTTTAATGTTAGTTGTAAAAACGGCAGGGTTAGTTAAAAAACATTCGAACAATGGCTGCAAACTCAGGAATGTCCCTTTAATGTTAGTTGTTAAACGGGCAGGGTTAGTGGAAAACATTCGAACAATGGCTGCAAACTCAGGAATGTCCCTTTAATGTTAGTTGTTAAAAGGGCAGGGTTAGTGAAAAACATTTGAACAATGGCTGCAAACTCAGGAATGTCCCTTTAATGTTAGTTGTTAAAAAGGCAGGGTTAGTGAAAAACATTTGAACAATGGCTGCAAACTCAGGAATGTCCCTTTAATGTTAGTTGTTAAAAGGGCAGGGTTAGTGAAAAACATTTGAACAATGGCTGCAAACTCAGGAATGTCCCTTTAATGTTAGTTGTTAAACGGGCAGGGTTAGTGAAAAACATTCGAACAATGGCTGCAAACTCAGGAATGTCCCTTTAATGTTAGTTGTTAAACGGGCAGGGTTAGTGAAAAACATTCGAACAATGGCTGCAAACTCAGGAATGTCCCTTTAATGTTAGTTGTTAAAAGGGCAGGGTTAGTGAAAAACATTCCATTGTTAAACTCAGGAATGTCCCTTTAATGTTAGTGGTTAGTGAGTTAAACGGGCAGGGTTAGTGGAAAACATTCGAACAATGGCTGCAAACTCAGGAATGTCCCTTTAATGTTAGTTGTTAAAAGGGCAGGGTTAGTGAAAAACATTCGAACAATGGCTGCAAACTCAGGAATGTCCCTTTAATGTTAGTTGTTAAAAGGGCAGGGTTAGTGAAAAACATTCGAACAATGGCTGCAAACTCAGGAATGTCCCTTTAATGTTAGTTGTTAAACGGGCAGGGTTAGTGAAAAACATTCGAACAATGGCTGCAAACTCAGGAATGTCCCTTTAATGTTAGTTGTTAAAAGGGCAGGGTTAGTGAAAAACATTTGAACAATGGCTGCAAACTCAGGAATGTCCCTTTAATGTTAGTTGTTAAACGGGCAGGGTTAGTGAAAAACATTCGAACAATGGCTGCAAACTCAGGAATGTCCCTTTAATGTTAGTTGTTAAAAGGGCAGGGTTAGTGAAAAACATTCCATTGTTAAACTCAGGAATGTCCCTTTAATGTTAGTTGTTAAACGGGCAGGGTTAGTGAAAAACATTCCATTGTTAAACTCAGGAATGTCCCTTTAATGTTAGTTGTTAAACGGGCAGGGTTAGTGGAAAACATTCGAACAATGGCTGCAAACTCAGGAATGTCCCTTTAATGTTAGTTGTTAAAAGGGCAGGGTTAGTGAAAAACATTCGAACAATGGCTGCAAACTCAGGAATGTCCCTTTAATGTTAGTTGTTAAAAGGGCAGGGTTAGTGAAAAACATTTGAACAATGGCTGCAAACTCAGGAATGTCCCTTTAATGTTGGTTGTTAAAAAGGCAGGGTTAGTGAAAAACATTCGAACAATGGCTGCAAACTCAGGAATGTCCCTTTAATGTTAGTTGTTAAAAGGGCAGGGTTAGTGAAAAACATTTGAACAATGGCTGCAAACTCAGGAATGTCCCTTTAATGTTAGTTGTTAAACGGGCAGGGTTAGTGAAAAACATTCGAACAATGGCTGCAAACTCAGGAATGTCCCTTTAATGTTAGTTGTTAAAAGGGCAGGGTTAGTGAAAAACATTCGAACAATGGCTGCAAACTCAGGAATGTCCCTTTAATGTTAGTTGTTAAAAGGGCAGGGTTAGTGAAAAACATTCCATTGTTAAACTCAGGAATGTCCCTTTAATGTTAGTTGTTAAACGGGCAGGGTTAGTGAAAAACATTCGAACAATGGCTGCAAACTCAGGAATGTCCCTTTAATGTTAGTTGTTAAAAGGGCAGGGTTAGTGAAAAACATTCGAACAATGGCTGCAAACTCAGGAATGTCTCTTTAATGTTAGTTGTTAAAAGGGCAGGGTTAGTGAAAAACATTTGAACAATGGCTGCAAACTCAGGAATGAACAATGGCTGCAAACTCAGGAATGTCCCTTTAATGTTAGTTGTTAAAACGGCAGGGTTAGTGAAAAACATTTGAACAATGGCTGCAAACTCAGGAATGTCTCTTTAAAACTCGGCCGGGACGTAACCCAGTGGTAAAGCGCTCGTTCGATGCGCGGTCGGTCTGGGATCGATCCCCGTCGGCTGGACTCATTGGGCTATTTCTCGTTCCAGCTTGTGCACCACGACTGGTATGTCAAAGGGACGGTGCATATAATAGATCCCTTGCTGCTAATCGAAAAGAGTAGCCCACGAAGTGGCGACATCGGGTTTCCTCTTTCAATATCTATGTGGTTCTTAACCATATGTCTGACGCCATATAACCGTAAATAAAATGTGTTGAGTGCGTCGTTAAATAAAACACTTCTTTCTTTTTTTAGTCGGTAGACCGCTCACCCATCTCAGTGGACCCATTCTCTTATTTAGTCCGCTCACCCGTCCCAATCAGTGCTGCGCCATTCGTATATAAAATGCCATGGTATGTGCTGTCCTGTCTGTGGGAAAGTGCATATAAAAGATGTAGCAGGTTTCCTCTGAAGACTAGAATTCAAAATTACCAAACGTTTGACATCCAATGGCCGATGATTAATAAATTAATATGCTCTAGTGGTGTTGTTAAACAAAAGGAATTTTAACTTCGCGATACAAACACAATTACATAATGTCCATGTCTTATCCATTGGTGCTAGCTACACGGTAGAGCAAACTGTGGCCGAATTTATAATACTTTCACAATAAGCAAGTTTAGGCCATAATAATTACATTTATAATACTTTCACAATAAGCAAGTTTAGGCCATAATAATTACATTTATAATACTTTTACAATAAGCAAGTTTAGGCCATAATAATTACATTTATAATACTTTTACAATAAGCAAGTTTAGGCCATAATAATTAAATTTTCTTTGCGTCTATATACTTTACGGCAGTATGATTGATCCAGAGGTGGTTACTTTTTTTTCGTTCATATCTCGATGAACTGAAATGTGTTTAAGCCACGCCTACTCCCCCCCCCCCCTCCCCCCACACACACACTAACTCGCCCTACTTTTGTGAAACAAGTTGGATTATTCAGGCAACCATATTTAGATATTTTGAAGAAAATATAAATGAAAGCTACAAAAGCAATAAAATTTAAAAATGTATACGATATATTGATGGAAAATGCTATAGCAGAGTAGACATGTAGATATATACGCATTGATTTAAAAAACCCCACACCAAAACCTCTTCGCTAATCATGGCATGAGACTCGGTTGGTGGCCAAAGAAATCATGTAGGAAACTTCACGCCTGTAACTTACTATTAAGCGATGTTCTACAGCTGTTGGCGAAAATTAAACGGTTCCACCGACAGCATAAATGTTAGACACGTTATCTTCATTAATTTTCATAAAATATAAACTAAACACGAATAGGACAATTCCTTCCAATATAACGAAATGATCCATAAAAATGCACAACAGCTAGATAAAATGGCGTAGCTTATCAAATTGCGTCATTTACCAAATGAGGTCATTTACAAAAAATCACGTGATTCAAATAATAGTGAATGAACGTTTGCATTCTTACGCGACATAAGTATCAGTGAAGTTTACATAAACAATACTACAGGCGTATTTAAAGCTAAACAAAATAAATTCAGTTATGTATTGTTAAAGTATGCATATAAATTATAAGATTTGACCGCAATTTTTTTTTTTTATTTACTTGCATGAACCAAAAAATAAGTGCGGTCAATTCTGAAATAAATTAAACTCTAGATTTTTTTTCAGGACTTTGGAGAAAAAATCGTTTTAGTTTTTTCGAGTTGTTAACTAGACCTATCGAAATGCTAACTTGATATTTCAAGTTACTATCTTGAAATATCGAGATAATATCACGAAATCCAGATAAAAACTTCAAATGTTGAGTTAAAAACTCTAAAAAAACACACGTTTTTTTCACATAGAGCAAAACAAATGGGGTAGGTATTTATCCTCGGGATATGCGAGAATAAAAAGCAAGGATTTATTTTATAATGGCCTTAAAAGACATAGCCCAGTGGTAAAGTGCTGGCAAGATGCACGGTCGGTCTAGGATCAATCTCGAACGATGAGCCCACTAGGCTAAGTCTTGTTCTAGCCAGTGCTCCACGACTAGTATATCTGCGGGATGGGGCACATAAAAAGGTCCTACTAATGACAAAATTACCAAATGCTTAACATCCAATAGCCGATTATTAATATAGCAATGTGCTCTAGTGGTGTCGTTAAACAGAACAAACTTTAATCTTAAAAGACACACTGTCCGTCAATCCTTCCATCCATCCATCCATCCATCTATCCACCCATCGCCCGTTCCTTCCAATTTAGAATTTTATTTCCTAAAGGCAAACTAGCAGTGGTCAAGAATCGCTGACGGCGAAATAGCCCAACATGACATCCACTTCGGTCATCGATCTTGTGACGTCACAAATGTCTGATCTGACGGCAGAAGTTCTTTCAGTACTCTGCAGGCGGGCGTTGGGCGAACTCCTGGATTTGATAAACATTGTAATTGTCTGATTTAATATTCACGCCTATATTCAACTGCTCAGTAACATGGAAGTGTCGTCCTTTATTGTCAACGACCCCTAAATCCCATGTACACGGTCACGGGGAAAGTCCAAATTGACTATTTCTATGTTTCTTTCACCAGTCTGAACAAATTACGTCTTCTGATGTTTTCCGCCATTATCACAGTGGGTGTCAGTCCTTACGAATGGCTAACTACAACTGCGACTACTTCGCTGAAGGATATTTTATATACATACTCAACACTGAATAGGTTGCTGAGAGCAGTTTGAAGAGACATTCCATGTTTTGCAGTTACTTTAATGTGGTTTCCTGGCTAACAGGAATTTGATAACGATTAGAATTAAATATTAACTTCAATGTCTATAATTATATCCGTTATGATTCTGGCCGACGTAAAGTTTGTGGGAGATCGAATCTCGATTTTGTTTTGTTTAACGACACGACTAGAAAACATTGATTTATTAATCATCGGCTATTCATTAGGTAATTTTGATATATAGTCCCGCAACATTTTCCCCTTAGTAAGGGACCTTTCATAGGCACCATCCCACAGACAGGATATCACATACCACTACCTTTGGTAAACCAGCCTTGGTAGAACGAAAAATAGGCGAGCGCTTTACCACCGTACTCGCAATGTTGTCTTAAGTTCTCTCAAACAACGTCGCACTGTCATGCGAGAACGCTAAGTTGTGAAGATTTGCTCAATTAGGCCAATATGTTAAAGGGACATTCCTGAGTTTGGTGCATTGCAAGATATTTCCGACTAACAAAATATTTCTACGATTAAACTAACATATTAAATACATTTTCTTGTTTAGAATATCAGTGTCTGTATATACAATGTGTTTCTGGTCGTCTTAATATTTGAAAGAAACCCAAACTGGATTTTGTCTTCAAATAATTTCGTACGTACGAAAAAACAAACATTTTAGGAAATAAAATGAAATTTACGCTAGTACAAATATTACAACGATCAGAAACACGTTTAATATATAGCCACTAATATGTTATGCATGAAAATATATTTGATATGTAATTAAAATCGTTAAAAAGTCTCTGTTAGTCGATAACATCTTAAAAATTGCAGCAAACTCGGGAATGTCCCTTTAATACTGTCACTGATAACATAGAATCGATATTTTGTTGCGTCCGTTTTCAGCGCCCACACCGCGACAACATGGCGCCGCGCCATCTCCCTCCCCCCCCCCCCCCCCCCCCCCCCCCGCCCCCACCACCCCAACCCCCACCTCCCCACCCCTCTCCTCACACATACACCAAAAGCAACAACCCAAATAAAATCGCCCAAATGGAAAGTGTCCCCCACCTGCTACAATAGCTATACTTTCAGAAATTGTCACTAGTGTTTGGAAATGACCACAGCGCACAACCGTGGTCATTTAATTTCTCTTTATTTGGTCATTTTCAAAAGAGGAACATGAGAAAAACATTAATGTGATTTTTTGGCTAAAAGGAATTTGATAACAGAAAATAACTAAAATATGATATTCTCTTGCTATCACTGAAATCCTCCTTATTGTTGAACTGACAACGAACCAATCAGCGTGCAGTAAGTGTATAAGCCCGTAGCTATAGTTTAACTTCAAATTAGAAAGAGGAAGTGCTACAGTCGTTGGCGGTGTAGTGGTAAAACAATCCGCCTCGGGGCTTGCAGGTGTTGGGTTCGAGTCCTTGTACTCGCTCAAACTCGGGGGCGTGATTTGGCCAGGTCGGTAGAGCGCCAGACTGATGTCCTTGGGTCGTAGGATCGAACCACCTCAGGGGTCGGGGTGGGGTTGGCTTGCAAATGTGATTTATTCCCGTCCCAACCAGTGTCCCACTACTGATATAATAAAGGCCGTGGTATGTCCTGTTATGTCCGTAAGAAAGTGTGTGTATAAAATATCACTTGTTGCTAATAGATAAATGTAGCGGATTTCTTCTAAAAAAAAGTAAGGAAAAATGTTTTAACGACGCACTCAACACATTTTATTTACGGTTATATGGCGTCGGACGTATTGTTAAGGACCACACAGATATTGAGATAGGAAACCCGCTGTCGCCACTTCACGATTAGCAGTAAGATATATTTTATATAGACAGGTTAGCACATACCACGGCCTTTGTGTTTTTGTGTACTGACTGGAACGAGAAATAACCTAACGGACCCACCGACAGGGATCGATGCTAGACCGACCGCACATCAGGCGAGCGCTTTACCACTTGGCTACGTCCCGCCCCCCCCCCCCCCCCGGGTTTCCTCTGATACTAAATGTCGGAATTATAAAATGTTTGACATGATTAATTAATCAGTGTGCTCTAGTTGTGTTGTTAAACAAAACGAACCTGAACTCACAGGGATCTCACACTGTGTCGTCACGAGGAGTTCTCGTTAATCACCAAAACTACCAAGCAAATACTAATCGGGACAGCCACAGTAGCTGAAGTGTGGGCCCAGGGAAACGTCCTTGAACCTTAAAGTGGCAGACCCGACATTGAACCCGTGAAAATGGACACTAAGTTTGGTTAATCTACAAACATGTAACACATCTGGATAAAGTTACATTAGAGAGAAACAGAAGTATCAACCAATTTATCTTTTCGACTTGGCAAAATGATTGGAACGGTGCAGTTGCGAACAAGCTTTATGCTGTGAAGCCAGTCCTGTGGGAGTGACAGTCCTCCTAAAGGGAGTGACAGTCCTCCCAAAGGCAGTGCAGGAAGGATGAAATAGTCTTGTGTCGTGCTCGCATCGGTCATGCATATTTGTCCCATTCATTTATCTTGAAGAAAGATCCTCCACCTGTGTAAGTACTGTCAGTGTCTTCTGACGGTACACCACATTTTGGTGGAGTGTATTCATCTAAAAACAAACTAGAACAGATATGTTTGGTCAAAGAAATGTGATGGAATCCTTTCTATTCCATCCAGAACCTTTATTACAATTTTTTCGTGTTAATGACTTTTATTTTAAATTTTAATTTTATCTATCTGTGATATTTGTATTTTTTGCACAGTTCTTTACATTGTGTTTTTATTTGACTGTTGAATTTTTATATTGTTGTTGATCATCACTTAAAGGGATATTCCGGAGTTTGCAACATGTTATCGACTAATAGAGACTTTTTAACGAATGTCATTACATATCAAATATATTTTTCTGCATAAAATATTAGTGGCTGTATATTAAACATGTTTCTGATCGTTCTAATATTTGTTCTAGGTTAAATTTAATTTTATTTCCTAAAATATCGTTTTTCGTACGTACGAAATTATTTGAAGCCAAAATCTAGTTTGGGGCTTCTTACAAATATTAAGACAACCAGAAACACATTGAATATACAGACACTGATATTCTAAACAAGAAAATACATTTAATATGTAAATTTAATCGTAGAAATATTTTATTAGTCGGAAACATCTTGCAATGCAGCACAGTCAGGAATGTCCCTTTAAGTTTTGCATTTACCATTTACATCCAATAGCTGATGTATTTTTCGTGCTGAGGTGTCGTTAAACATCTATTCTATTCTGGCGTTGAAATTGGGAAATACCTCAACAA
The DNA here is from genome assembly GCF_016097555.1 of Gigantopelta aegis. Lineage (NCBI taxonomy): Eukaryota > Metazoa > Mollusca > Gastropoda > Neomphalida > Peltospiridae > Gigantopelta > Gigantopelta aegis. Next base: position 5,353,658 of record NC_054707.1, read on the forward strand.
TAGTCTAGAACTCCATCTCCATAACCGTTACTTCTCAATAGTATGTGCGTTTCAAAACATATGAAAAATGCATTTTGTGGCATTACAAACACCAGAATGACCATAGACACTTTGGATGTATGGAAATTAGTATTCTAAACAATAAAATATAAGTAATGTATCTGACTTCAATTGTCCAGGAAGCCTCTAATAGTAAAACAACATGCCATAGTGTTTACAAAATAGGGTCTCTCGCTAAATAACAGTTGAACAAAACCCACCCTAAATGTTAAGTGCTACTAGGTGTACTGAAATCTGGAAGTGAACAAAACACTTGATAAAACAAGCGTTGGACCTTCAGGGCAAACTGACTAAACACTTGATAAAACAAGCGTTGGACCTTCAGGGCAAACTGACTAAACACTTGATAAAACAAGCGTTGGACCTTCAGGGCAAACTGACTAAAACACTTGATAAAACAAGCGTTGGACCTTCAGGGCAAACTGACTAAAACACTTGATAAAACCGTTGGACCTTCAGGGCAAACTGACTAAAACGACGAACACCTGGCATGAAAAGAATACAGAATCCATTTTTTAATAATATATATGTTTATGTTTTATTCCAGACATTATGTTACATATACATGCATAGTCATCAGCAATAATACTTATAATAATACATTTGAACATAATATTTACACATTTAGCAGGTCAAGAACACAGTTCTGTGAAATATTCCAAATCATTTAATCATCATCAAACCACCGCGCTTATTGCATATACTGAATCATGTAATCATCATCAAACCAACATAGCAGGTACTAAATTGATAATGAACATACTACGACACTGTATATACTAAATAATTTGATCATCAACATAATAGCATGATGTTTATTGCATATACCAAATCATTTGATCCTTAACATACCACGACACTCAATGCACATACTAAACTTTTAATCATTTGATCATCAACAAACCACCATGCTTATTGCATGTACTCTGTCATTGATTATCAACACACTACGAAGCTCTTTGTATATACTAAATCATTTACCATCAATACAGACCGCTCCTCCTACTGATATACTAAATCATTTGATCATCAACAAACCACCATGCGAATTCAAAATCTCGATTACATTGAGTTCCTCCATGTTCTGTGTAAACAATACCATTCACACCAAAATGAAATACTGAGAAAAACAATTCCACAATCATATACTAAAACCTGTTATAGAGAACATAATATAGTGTGGTACTTACCCAGATATAACAACGTGTTCAAGCTTCTCTTTACAAATATATTAGTATATACTTTTGTTATGTACAAGCCACTAAGCTTTACAAATGCGTTTTATACAAATGCATGTGTGCTAAGCAGGCACTTATATTAATGCAATATCAAAATATGATAGATGGATGCTTAACTGAGGTCAGTATTTACAGCAAATAATTTGATAAAGAAATATGTGTCTCTTAGGCGTACTAAAATAGTCAGTTGATTGTGCAGGTTTTGATTGTACCTGTACAGGTATACTCCCTGCTAAAAATAAGCAACTTGAGTTATTTTTCATAAATTATCTTTCCGACTATATGTCGGCTTATTTTAACAATATCAATAGCATGCCTGTATATAAATATAAAATATCAGTAACCAGGAATTAAACAGGATCGGACATCTTACTCATTGCAATTAAAAGTATATACCATGTCGATCATAAATTAGTTAATTGTTTTAAGAGGAGTATATTAATGTATAGTTCTGTGTATAAATAACGTATTTAAAACTGTAGATGTGCCTCTTGAAATATAGATTTAGCATTAAACATCTAGTGTCTATTAATTATAGATACTGAGATATGATCAAATAATAATTTTAAAAAACATGGTGCCACCTTGATATCCAAAATGGCTATCCTAAACCTGATCAACACGCATTAAATGTAGTTATCTGGATATTTGACTCCAGAAAGTTTCTTTTATTTTCATATACATAGATATGAGCACATAAAAGCCCCCAACAACAACATGGTAGTGATCGTGATATCCAACGTTGCTACCCTAAACCTAAATCTAAATTCGGGCCACAACCGTTTTTAACAAGTATTTTATTTAGACTGTTGTAAACCGTATTGTCAATACTCTACCCAAAATGTACACAGACATCTTTTCCCAAAAACATTTACTTGTATGCTAACTTAGCATAATGACCTTCGACCCCCAAAATTGCATCTAAGAAAACAAAAACGTAAATGTTTAATGTTCTGTTCATTATATTCAGTGCCGAATTTTTCAAGACACTCCTCTTGAATCAGCTGTTGGCGTCCATGTTTGTTGGAAGCCACAATTTATTAGACATGGGTCAATAACACAAACCTTATTGTATTTAAGACCGTAAACGTGTACTAGACGAAGTTCAATGGAAATCCAGTGAACGAAATGAACGCGTGCAGCAATAAATGACTACATATATCTGTGAAAACTGTGATGATACCATGTTTCCGCCAGGCACAGGTTTTATATTTATATCAAGCTCTTTATTAATACTGATGTTAATCTAAAAACATTGTCTTTATTATTATTTACATGTATTTTCCAGGGGTTTTTTTGTTTTTTTTATTAGCGCAGCCAGAATTTTATATTAGATAGCTACCAACATGGGGGGCACCCCCAGTTTCTATGGGTCATACTATGGGAAATATTCAAATTGGTGTTGGGGGGGGGGGGATGGTATTTGGGGGAGGGGGACATGGCTTGGGAGGGGGGGGGTGGCATGGCTCCGATGATCGAATGGCTATGCCAGTGGGTTTTTTTATTATTTCTTGTTAAATATATGTCTTTTATTTGTTTGGTCCATAATTTGAAGAAAAAAAACCTATTAAAGGTCCCAAATACAATTATTGTCATAAAACAATGCATTTTATCGGGTAGAATTATGTATATTTCTCCTTAGTGTTACGTTCATGTCCTAAAGGGCGACAAAGAATTTCTTCTTGAACATGATGTATGCGACGATACACCAGAAGCCGGCCCCCCACACGTCCTGTAGGAGGAGTTTCCAGTGAATCTCTTCAATCTGCCAGTTGATGGGCAACTCGCGCCAGAGGATATCGTGGCAGCAATAGATCACTATGGAGTTCATTCCTGGAATAAACAGTACTAACGTATTATCAAACTACATTTAAAACGGCTTTTACGTCAACATTTGGAGAAACATTTGGCTGGTTGTGAGGGGTGGAGTGAAAATATGATTTTTTGTTTTTTGCTTCATATGCATTTTACTCCATTGCCTTTCGATTTTAACAAAATCATCTTTCAGTCACTGATATTACCAATATGTATTTTGTCCACATGCTTTATATATATATATATATATATATATATATATATATATATATATATATATATATATATATATATATATATATATATATATATATATATATATATATATATATATATATATATATATATATGGCATTTCTATTGGAAAATTTTCAGAGAAATATCCAGTGCGACATTTATGCATCTCAGTATATATTATTAACAGATAGCTTGAAAGTACTTTGAGGAACCGAGTAACTGTTCCTGTGTTAGCCACTTGAATCTTACTGGCATTATAATGCATTTATTCTACAATATTTTATATCAGCCGTTTATTAAATAAATTATTCTACAAAAGTAAGTGGGTAAAATGTATAAGAACTTCAGTGGCTCTGCCCGAACTACTTACCTGGGTATATAAAGGGTGCTCCAGACCACCAATCCAGAATGTCGATAAACACATACATAATAGCGAGCAGAATGAAAGCAAAACAGCCAGTCGTTAACACAAAGGACACAGACCTAAGTATAAATAAATATCACAGCTATTATGAATACAAGAATACAACAGCAAGAAATGGGACATTAAAAACAAAGGATTTTGCACTATCGCATAAAACACAGTAAGCATTCATTAACTAAGTGTTGAACATTGAAAGAAATGTTAAGTAATCTTGGTGGAAGGAAATCAGTTGTGTCCAAAATAGAAATTGCTCTCCATTGCAATCTTAAATATATAAAATTAACTTAAGTGGATTTTTAAATAATGCATAACATATATAACGGCTGTAGATATTTGTTTCTAAAACGTATACATCGAGTACAAACTCAAATACAAAGGTGTTGGGAAGTAACTTGTGTGAACCAACCACAGACATGCTTAACGTGACGAGCCGACCAATAATCATCAACATTTGGTTTGTCAGATCCGAATCGTATACATTTTAAAACGTGTTTCCATTTGCTATGGCAGGGCAGTGTAGACACGATATCGAAACCCATCCTTGGGAAACAACTCACCACAGGTTTTTATTGAGAGGTATCCAGCCATCATTCTGACTTCCTTTACACAGCACTGCAGCAATGGACCCCTGACAAAACAAAATGTTCACATTCAGTAGACTTGAATTCGGAACGCCAAAACCGTTATTCATGATCAAGACTGTATCTCTGCACAACGCAGAGTCGAACGGGCATTTGGCAAAATAGTGGTTGATTCCATGAATCTCTATCTAGTGCCTCGTCTATAGAGGACAGACACTCCCGAAGAGACCCATGTGGACGATACACCATTAGCATTCATACTGATATAATGTGATTTTTTTCGTAGACTTAAATTATTCGTGGGTTTTCTAAAATAAATCCTCTCATTTTATTGACTAAATAAATTCCTGGTTCGAAAAGGTAGTATCATAAATTCGTATAAATGTATTATATTTTGTTTGTTTTCTTAAATCCGTTGTTTTATGTTATCACACAGCGATATTCAACAAGATGAAGTTTGATTTATAGACATCTAATTAGCACCGTTATGGTTATGACCTAGCGTTTACATCTGAACAGGTATTGGTGAATTCAGTTGGGAGGTCATAGGGGTCCCGTGACCCCTCCCTCTGCCCGTTTAAAGTGCCCCTTTTAAAAAACATGTTTGTTTTATAAATTCATCATCCACAATACACAACAGTAAATTGCTCGGAAAACGTGTCTCTGAGCATCTATATTTTATACACTTCCGGGGAGCATGCCCCCAAACCCCCATCTATATTTTATACACTTCCGGGGAGCATGCCCCCAAACCCCCATCTATATTTTATACACTTCTGGGGAGCATGCCCCCCAAACCCCCATCTATATTTTATACACTTCTGGAGAGCATGCCCCCAAACCCCAATCTATATTTTATACACTTCTGGGGAGCATGCCCCCAAACCCCCATCTATATTTTATACACTTCTGGGGAGCATGCCCCCAAACCCCCATCTATATTTTATACACTTCCGGGGAGCATGCCCCCAAACCCCCATCTATATTTTATACACTTCTGGGGAGCATGCCCCCAAACCCCCATCTATATTTTATACACTTCCGGGGAGCATGCCCCCAAACCCCCATCTATATTTTATACACTTCCGGGGAGCATGCCCCCAAACCCCCATCTATATTTTATACACTTCCGGGGAGCATGCCCCCAAACCCCCATCTATATTTTATACACTTCCGGGGAGCATGCCCCCAAACCCCCATCTATATTTTATACACTTCCGGGGAGCATGCCCCCAAACCCCCATCTATATTTTATACACTTCCGGGGAGCATGCCCCCAAACCCCCATCTATATTTTATACACTTCCGGGGAGCATGCCCCCAAATCCCCATCTATATTTTATACACTTCCGGGGAGCATGCCCCCAAACCCCCATCTATATTTTATACACTTCTGGGGAGCATGCCCCCAAACCCCCATCTATATTTTATACACTTCCGGGGAGCATGCCCCCAAACTCCCATCTATATTTTATACACTTCCGGGGAGCATGCCCCAAACCCCCATCTATATTTTATACACTTCCGGGGAGCATGCCCCCAAACCCCCTTCTATATTTTATACACTTCCGGGGAGCATGCCCCCAAACCCCCATCTATATTTTATACACTTCTGGGGAGCATGCCCCCAAACCCCCTTCTATATTTTATACACTTCCGGGGAGCATGCCCCCAAATCCCCATCTATATTTTATACACTTCCGGGGAGCATGCCCCCCAAACCCCCTTCTATATTTTATACACTTCCGGGGAGCATGCCCCCAAACCCCCATCTATATTTTATACACTTCCGGGGAGCATGCCCCCCAAACCCCCATCTATATTTTATACACTTCTGGGGAGCATGCCCCCCAAACCCCCTTCTATATTGTATACACTTCCGGGAAGCATGCCCCCAAACCCCCATCTATATTTTATACACTTCCGGGGAGCATGCCCCCAAACCCCCATCTATATTTTATACACTTCCGGGGAGCATGCCCCCAAACCCCCATCTATATTTTATACACTTCCGGGGAGCATGCCCCCAAACCCCCATCTATATTTTATACACTTCCGGGGAGCATGCCCCCAAACTCCCATCTATATTTTATACACTTCCGGGGAGCATGCCCCCAAACCCCCATCTATATTTTATACACTTCTGGGGAGCATGCCCCCCAAACCCCCATCTATATTTTATACACTTCTGGGGAGCATGCCCCCCAAACCCCCTTCTATATTGTATACACTTCCGGGAAGCATGCCCCCAAACCCCCATCTATATTTTATACACTTCCGGGGAGCATGCCCCCAAACCCCCATCTATATTTTATACACTTCCGGGGAGCATGCCCCCAAACCCCCATCTATATTTTATACACTTCCGGGGAGCATGCCCCCAAACTCCCATCTATATTTTATACACTTCCGGGGAGCATGCCCCCAAACCCCCATCTATATTTTATACACTTCCGGGGAGCATGCCCCCAAACCCCCATCTATATTTTATACACTTCCGGGGAGCATGCCCCCAAACCCCCATCTATATTTTATACACTTCCGGGGAGCATGCCCCCAAACCCCCATCTATATTTTATACACTTCTGGGGAGCATGCCCCCAAACCCCCATCTATATTTTATACACTTCCGGGGAGCATGCCCCCAAACTCCCATCTATATTTTATACACTTCCGGGGAGCATGCCCCAAACCCCCATCTATATTTTATACACTTCCGGGGAGCATGCCCCCAAACCCCCTTCTATATTTTATACACTTCCGGGGAGCATGCCCCCAAACCCCCATCTATATTTTATACACTTCTGGGGAGCATGCCCCCCAAACCCCCTTCTATATTTTATACACTTCCGGGGAGCATGCCCCCAAATCCCCATCTATATTTTATACACTTCCGGGGAGCATGCCCCCCAAACCCCCTTCTATATTTTATACACTTCCGGGGAGCATGCCCCCAAACCCCCATCTATATTTTATACACTTCCGGGGAGCATGCCCCCCAAACCCCCATCTATATTTTATACACTTCCGGGGAGCATGCCCCCAAACCCCCTTCTATATTGTATACACTTCCGGGGAGCATGCCCCCAAACCCCCATCTATATTTTATACACTTCCGGGGAGCATGCCCAAACCCCCTTACAGATCTTTGGCAGCTCAAGTCATTTGCTTTCGGCAAGCTCACACTGCACGTTTTAGAATTGTGTTACCCCCGTTTACAAACTCCTTGATGTTCCTCAAGAACCGTCCATTCCATTTAACACTACGGAGACCGATTTTAACCTGCAACGTTTAGGTTAACTCTGTAGAAGCGCCTCAAATAAGTTCTAATTCAAAAATAAATATATATTTCTTTTTAATCCTTGTTGTATTTTTTTTTAAAGAATATGTGAGAAATAGAATTCTGCACTAAAATCCGCAACATAGCATTGATTTTACAATAATTTGTTTAAAGACGTACCCTACTGACATTCGCTCGTTAGGTACATTTTGAAACGTGTTGTAACATAAAGTATATCTAATGGTCACTGGCATACATACCGTTATTGCTGCCCATATTAGCCAGCGAATGATTCTTCCTTTATGGTCCTCGTATAGTAGGATGATGCGTCCACTCTGAAAAAAAGGGGAAAAAAGGAATAATATTTTAATAAATAACTCGGCATCCACTAGGGGGATTTGAACCACCGACCATTAAGATACGTGTTCCAACGTGGTCTAGATATCGTAAAGAGAGCTAACTTTATTTATTTGTTGATATTTCATCCCTATGGATATTTTAGAGAGGTTTCTCAATCACACCTTTACTGTTACGGATAATCATAATGGGAGGAATGTGCACGCCTGTTTACTACAAATATTTACACATGCGTTTAAGAAAAAACAGTCTTCGTAAATTCGGCCCAATACCATTCGGTAACGATACAAATCGTTTGGCCAGTTTCGAACATCGGCACGGTTAGTGACTTCATGATGCCGGCATTCTCAGAAGTGTTATTCATTTATTATTTATAATAATAGTAACTATTATTATTATTATTATTATTATTATTATTATTATTATATTTATATTATATTATTATTATTATTATTATTATTATTATTATTATTACATTGTATTTAGCCACGAAATGTATTACATGTAGTAGGCGTTTTAATCGAAAAGAGCGGGAAGCCAAGTGCTGTGACGCCACCAACTACACTCAAAATGGTGGCCTGTCACTATCCGTAACACTAACGGTGTTGTTACGAAAGTTATCTAGTTTATAATATAGAGATACCGGCAAGTGGTTGAAGTATGTGATGATGTTTCATTGATGTATATGTGACATGGAAATGTACCGGCCTCGGTGGCGTAGTGGTTAAGCCATCGGACTACAGGCTGGTAGGTACAGGGTTCGCAGCCCGGTACCGGCTCCAACCCAGAGCGAGTTCTTAAGGGCTCAATGGGTAGGTGTAAGGCCACTACACCCTCTTCTCTCTCACTAACCACTAACAAACTAACAACTAACCCACTGTCCTGGACAGGCAGCCCAGATAGCTGAGGTGTGTGCCCAGGACAGCGTGCTTGAACCTTAATTGGATATAAGCACGAAAATAAGTTGAAATCAAATCATGGAAATGTGAGACAGAGATGTGAGACAGAAATGTGAGACAGATATGGATGATGGAGGTATACGATGGACATCTGCAATAGACGCCAGGACCCCGTTTTACGAAGCGACCTTAGCACTAAAATTATCTTAAGTGCATAACTGCCTAATGAACTTACGATAATCTTAAGGTTAGGATCGCTTCACAAAACGGGATCCTGATAGATATAATTTTGTGATGGAGATGAAGAGCTACACTGTTGAAAGTTTTAAAATAAACACTTGCCTGGAGTCCTAGAAAACACATGAAGACCGATGTCAAAATGCCAAGAAGTCCTTCTGGATCATAAGGCACGGATGTGTTGTAGGTATCCTGGAAATGACATTGGTGTGACATATTATATTATTACAGAAATCACAATAGCATACTGATTCAAGTGTGGTGTTTGGTTTGTTAATATATGTGTGACGTTTGGTTTATTGATATAGGGACTATATTAGACAATGATTTGTTGGTAAGATGATCATTATTATGATGTAAAGACTTAGATTGATGTAGTTTAAGCCGTATTAAGATAGTTTTATCAAAATATTTTTCAAACATTTTTATTTTCAGGATATTGGGAATACCATACGTCGAGAAAATATGTTTTGGGCCACCCCCGAAAAAACCTCCCCAAAACACCCGAACAAAAGCAAACAAAAAAACAACAAACAAACAAAAGAAACAACCACAACACCCTCTCCCCCCCCCCCCCCCCCCCAACAAAAAAAATAAAATAAAAATAAAATAATAAAAATAAAAATAAATAAATACAAAATAAAAATTAAAGTCCCCACAAAAACCCACCGGGGGCATGCTGGGATGAACATCCAGGATTTATTTTCATTATGACCATGAAAAGGTACATGTATGCGAGTACAAGACATCACTTGATCGTCTACCAAAACTGTATTGTAAAACTTGTGGTGGTTTGTTTGTTTGTTTGTTTTGGGTTTTTTTTTGCATGCAATAAATATATTTACTAATATTAGTGTCAGACTGTCAACTGTCACTACGAAGTTGGCTAACTCGCCGGTTGCGTTGTAATTTCCCCAACTCCCGACTTATAACGGGTGCGCTCAGACTAACAATTAATGGGTTATAACTTATACAACCATAATCGATATGTAAGAGCGCTCGAACTAGAAGTCGTGACAGTAGAACGTTGAGTCTAGCACTGTCACGGCAAACTGAAGACCTACCATTGGTGTTGGAAACTGGTACAGGTGGTCGTTGCCAAGGATGATCTCATCAATATACCTCGCAGCGCCACCAGTGCAGTTAGAGTACTGTCCCCTTTGACTGATGCCTCCAGGTCCCGTGTAGCCACTACCAATTAAATGAGCCACAAAACACAATATTAATAATACAGCTATGGTAAAAACTCTCACCTATCTATTAATACGTTAATGAATAATCACACTGAATGGATGTTTTCAAAAGAAAAGGACAATGGAGGCCGAAATAGATACATTTTTATAGAAAGCAGAAAAAACGAAGAATTGAGTCATCTGACACCAGTCATGACTCGTGTAAAAATATATATTGCCTCGCTGTAACCAACATAGATATACATGAATAAAATACAAAGTTATTGTCTTTCTCTTGGAAGTCACGTTGTATTATGTATGTGTACACGTGAATACGTATCTCAAGAATAGACGTTATAATAATAATAATAATTTTAAAAAAGAAGGAAAAAAAAAACCTAAAAAAAAACACATAAAAAAGGCCAAACAAACAAACCAAAAAACCAAAAAAAAAAAAAACTAAAATAATAAAACCCCCACCCCAACTCAACATAAACCAACAAATAAATAATTACGTAAAATAAAAAAGCCAAAACAGAGCAAAAAAACACAACAAAAATCCCCACCAAAACAAAATAAATAAACAAAAACCTACGGACAGTGCCATTAAATTTCGTAATAATTGTGTTAAACAGTTAACCATGTATTAAAAGATAAACACAAATGAAGATATACTACATGTATTGTTTTTTGTATATAATTGGCTAACGATACATCGAATGGCAATATCCACCAAACAACTTTAGCCTGACCACTAAAAAAAACAAAAACGCTTTTAAAATATTTATCTCCTTGATTTTCGATATAAACATACACAAAACACAAACGTGTACGCGCTCATAAAACACGGATTCACATATACAAATAGTATGGTCTTTATAGCCAAAATGGTAGTTTTGTGTAAATATTCCTTGAACTCTGTCTACTGCAAACATACTATTGCGCTTACGCTAAAAGATTCGTTGTTTTATTTAACTGTGATGGCCATACTACAGACTAATCTGCCTTTTAGGCTAGGACATATCTTTATGGTAAATAACTCGTCTGATGCGTGGTCGGTCTGGGATCGATCCACCTCGGTGGGTCCACTGGGCTATTTCTCGATCCAGCCACTGCACCACGGCTGGTATATCAAAGGCCGTGGTATGTGTTATCCTGTCTGTGGGATGTTGCATATAAAGATCCCTTGCTACTAATGGAAAAAATTTAGCGGGTTTCCTCTCTAAGACTATTTGTCACAATTACCAAAATTTTGACATCCAATAGCCGATGATTAATAAATTAATGTGCTCTAGCTGTTTCGTTAAACAAAACAAACCAACTTTAACCCAATGGTAAATCACTCGTCTGGTGCGCGGTTGGTCAGGAATCGTTCCCCGTCGATGGGTCCATTGGATTATTTCTCGTTCCTGCCAGTGCACCACGACTGGTATATACCAAAGGCTGTGGTATGTTCTACCATGTCTGTTGAAAATGTAGCGGGTTTCATCTCTAACACTATATGTCGAAATTACCAAATGTTTGAAGCCAAGAGCCGATAAGTAATAAATCAATGTGATCTAGTGGAGTCGTTAAACAAAACCAACTTTAACTTTTTCTAGGCTAGGATGTTCACATTAACAGAATGAGCAATCTCATTTTATGAGACAAGTGACATGATTTTCACTGATATACTGCGGGTTTCAATCAAATAGTTTAGGAGATATTTGACGACAATGTTTGTCTGGTTTTTTTTAATGGGCGTGGTCTGCTCGTTGTCAATGGCGATGCCCACGGAAACCTACATACTGAAACCCATCATGTAAATACGTATGCGCAAAATCTGTGATGGTGTGATAGAGACTTGTCACTAACCAACATTGGTTGATTTCACATGGAGGACCCATAACAGTTTTGTGCAGATACCCATTGAACTCTGTCTACTACACACATACTATTGTGCATAGCTAACAGATTCATTGTATTTATTTAAAGGGGCATTCCTGAGTTTGCTGCATTGCCAGATGTTTCCGACTAATAAAATATTTCTACGATTAAACTTACATATTAAATATATTTTCTTGTTTAGAATATCATTGTCTGTATATTCAATGTGTTTCTGGTCGTCTTAATATTTGTAACAATCTTTTTTAGGAAATAAAATGAAATTTAACCTAGTACAAATATTAGAACGATCAGAAACACGTGTAATATACAGCCACTAATATTTTATGCAGAAAAATATATTTGATATGTAATTACAATCGTTAAAAAGTCTCTGTTAGTCGATAACATCTTAAAAATTGCAGCAAACTCAGGAATGTCCCTTCAACTGTTGGATAACGGGTCCAATCCTTTTGTACATATACATTACATGCAATAAAATGTGTTTTCAATCAAATTTCACTGTGATGTGCATATTAAAGACTGATTATTAACGGAAGCGGAAAGGTAATTTTGTGAGATGGGTATTGTCACGTGACAAGTACCTACGTTGGGCATCCCGGGATAGGCAAGCCGTACGTTAGTCCGACATAGGTTGCCAGAAACGCCAGGTTTATAATCCACTGGGGTGTATTCAGAATAATGTCTCGAACTGGCGCCCACTTTGTATCCTACAAACAAAAATTTAAAAAAAATGAAAAGACAAAAATATTAAATAGAACTAGTAATAAGTGTTTGTTATAAAACATGCACGTGACATTGTTTTATTTAACATAATTTACATAAGCATGTAGCACGCAACAATTTCTTCTCTCTCTCTCTCTCTCTCTCTCTCTCTCTCTCTCTCTCTCTCTCTCTCTCTCTCTCTCTCTCTGTCTCATACACACGCACACACATGCTCACGCACCCGCAAACGCGCATACACATGTGGGATGGGGACAAATCTAATCAAAGAAGAGGTACACTAAGGTGGTTCGATCCTACGAGGCAAGCACCTAGGGCGAGCGCTCTACCGACTGATGAGCTGGATCTCATTAGCACAAATCAAATATACATAGATAAACACACATGTACACATTCATATGCTTCGTTACACATTAAAAACTAGTATTTTCTTACACTGGGAAAGTAATACATGTACTTCCTCTGAAAATTTACAAGTAGCCACACTTTTACAATTCCTTAAAATCATGGTTTAGAACATTAGCATCGTCTGTGAACATGTTGTTAAAGTTCACGACATAACAGACAACATATCTTTTTGTAATTATAAACATCTTTCGTGTGTACATTTTTGCCAATTGTGTTATTGACGATTGCCAATTTTGCTGTTAATCATACAGTATAACAATTATGAACTACACATTTGATATTCCGTATAACATGGACATAAGGTATCCGATGTTTGTGCTTTTAACAAATTACTATTCTCTATACGATCCCAACCTCTCAGACTACAAGAGCACAACAAGTAGCCAGTGACACGATTTCACCGCCTGTCTTCACAAATGAAGTCGAATGAGTTGACTTATATCGATTTTTAAATGGATAATTAAGTAATAAACGCAGAATTTCGGAAAAACGGTCTCAGGTGGATCGTCTCGAGATATTACATCGGGTGCTCCTGTCAAGTGTAAACGTAAAAGTACACCACACAAAAATACATCCACGTTATATAGTACTTAATCCCGATTAATTATATACCTAAGTGGCCTCTTGTAGATTGAGGAAAAAGACCAAATGCTGAAAGCATAGTTAAGACTCAAATATTTCCATTTGTAAATAGTTAAATAACCTCTACAACGACAGAAACATCAGCAGCATATTCAACACCAACACACTGACAACAATAGGTCTGGCCAGACATGGATGCATCATCATCATCATCATCATCATCATCATCATCATCATCATCATCATTAACACAAACAACCACAACAATGTTGATACTCTTCGCGAATTCAAAGTTTTGTCTGGCTCAATCAATTTCAGTTGGCGATAGTGTCATCATGTTCTAACAACAGAACTATAAGTAATGTTTCAATACACCCAGGCAGTACATGTACAAAATGTGCAGCACCTGATATGTAATGTGTCTGGAATATATATACAATACTTCACATACGTTGTTTTCGCTTCCTATTTATTGCAAGAACTGGTGATTAACGTGCTCATATAGAGCACGCTGTTGTAGCGCACGCCTATCTTGGGCACAGGTACCGGCCTCGGCCGGTTTCTCTGTCCAAGGCAGGACAGGTTGGGGGAGGGTGGAGGAGGAACCTCCTGCGCTGGCAGGTGCAAGGGAGCTCCAGCAGCCAGACCGTGGTCGGTAGCAGATGGGGGGGGGGGGGGGGGGGAGGAGAGGGAACGAGTTTATGTGTCGCATGAATATATAACACGAGACAGCGTAGTGGTTGAGTGGTATGTTCTTTTGCAAATAAATAGGAAGCAAAAAACAACGTATGTGAAGTTTTATATTCATTACATACTTTCTTTTATATTTTTTAAAAACGGTTTTTAATTCAATGTGTTAACAACACTTTGTTAAATGTATGATCAAAACTCCTTTCATGGATGTACTTAACGTTAAGAATCATACTCTGCGGTAGCCTTGTGTAATGTTTCACATACGATGTGACGTCATTTAGGAGATCACCTGTAGCGGCGAGGTGGTCATCCGCCTGTACACCTTTAATTAGACGACATCACATCGAGAAGAAAAATGAATGGAAACTGGTGATCTCCATTGTAAAATATATTTTACATTCTTTTATTTTATTTTCTGTAAATTATATGTTTTATATTTAATGTAATATAAATAGCGAACTATTTTCATTCAAGAAATTCTCCGAAGTTCCTCTACCACATTTTGTCAAACGTGTCTGTAACTGAATGACGTCAATCGCTAGGAAGAGTCCATCATGAAGGTAACGAAATTGGAAGTAAATTTTAAAAACGAGTTATATTAAAAATACTATTGTATATTTGAACCAATTTTTATTTATATAGACGCCAAAACAACAACATAACGCTGTAAACTGAAAGCAATACCAATAAAACACTTTTAAAATGGAAGCACATAAATAAAATTCAAATACCATGCAATATGGAACGGTCTGAAATGTAAACTAGTAAAAAGTGTTTATCGATCAAACAGATTTGGATATATTCGTTCTTATTTATTGTGCTACGTTACTAATTCATATTTTTGTGTCATAATGGTTATGAATTTCAACTCTACAGCCTGTCATGTTAAAGGTAGGTGTCATTTGAGTAAGTTTGTTGATGTTGGATGCTGTGGGGTTTTTAGTAATATTTGTGTTTTGCCAGTTCGTTTGAAAACTTTGAGAGGCCATGATCGGGGAATGTTTTAATATTTGCGTTTTTATGTTGATAGCGTGAATTATCGGTGTCGTCTGCTGTCAGTGACTGTACATTTTCGATCAGCTGATTTCACTCAACAGGACGATTGTTAGTTGAAATTCTGCTTGAAGAGGCCGATGCAGCAAGCGTTGCTATATTGTCTGGAGAGTATTCTTCAGCGTCATTTTCTGGTCCGAATATTTCTTCCAATTCACCCAAATTAAACGGTCCGGCGTCTTCTATGTGTACTTCATCCGTATTTACAAACAGTGACACTTCACCGCGTATGAATACACGTAAACTACGTTACAGTAGGTACATTGACTTTCGGAGGTGGTATATCGTAGAATGAACCACTTGTAATCAGCCAGTCAAAATGCTTGATTTCTTACAGGTAGTACTAAACCAAATAACTTCCGGCTGGGTCAAAGTTCGAGGTGCACCCAACTTTTGATAGAGAAATGAACACCACAAGTCCTGTGATTGGTTATAAATGTGAGTGTGTTGGTTGTAAAAAATAATAGTTTCATCTGGGTAAAAAAGAAAAAGCATCTAGTACCAATGTGTCAAGTAGCCTTGTGTTTGAAACATGTATGGGGTACCTGTAAAAAAAAGTACTCGAATTTTGTGCGGAACTAGGGTAGTTATAGACGCTACACGTTATCTCAGAAATGAGCAGCTTGACCCCCAATTTTTCCGATTCACTTTAAGTGTGAGGGGTGGTAGTATTTATATCCGTGGCGTTTATGTCGATTGATACGCTACAGGTAGGAGTTTTAGCCACATATGTTACTATTGTCGTCTATGGGATTTGATTTGGTAGTATACATCCTACAGGTATTTTACAATTGTAAATTATATATGATTTCAGTAAATAAAAGGCGCTAACTGCAGTAAAAAGGAAAAGGGAATTCCCCATTTAAAAGTGCATGTCCATATCGCACATATGTGCGATACAAAATAAATTTATTACACGGTTTCAAAATGTATTTATCACTATAGTAAGATTGAATAGGTATGTAACAAAACGGGGTATCACACGACTACAGAATGTTGAGTTTTAGACTATACCATGATATATTCATCATCAAATACACGTGAATGTTAAAACTTAAAAACTATGATCATAGTCTACAGTTATGAATTGAAAAGGAAATATTAGAATGCAATACTTGATGTTTTTAATATGCATGATACTTGCGACTGTGACCGTGACGAATTGTTTCAATGGATCGTACTGTGCTTCATTGTAAGGGATTATTTTGTTGGACCCAACCATTCTGTATATGACTATGGGGTACACAATTCCCTTATTGTTATTATTATTATTATTTTGTAAGTTCTCTATATCATGTTAGTTGACATTTTGTGTCTGAGTGTAGCAGTATTTTGTATCTGAGTGTAGCGGCATCGTTAAATGTGTTCATGACCTGTGAATATTATGTTAGCTGGTACCTACCTCGTGCGAGTCTTGTTTCCGGCCACACACCAGTTCCACCAGAGCCAGGATCATGTAGGTGACACCGAAACGCTGGAGGACTCCCATTATCCTCAGCTGTGTAAGGTCCACGGCTGTAAAACAAAACGAGAAGCCCAAGACTTACGATTTTCAAAAACAAGATACGTAAGAGAAAGGTTTTGAGTTCATATATGTGTAGGGCCGCAAAACATGTTTTGCGATATGACCAGCGCATAATCAACAAGTTATGCAGGAGGGTCTAGACTGTAGCAAGCGAAGAAGTGTCGGGGGGGGGGGGGGGGGGGGGGGGGGGGGATCATGTTTTACCGAACAATATATTAAAACAAATTATGGTTTTGGGCGAGGGTAGGGGAGGGTCGACTGATGGGACTAAGTAAGGGAATCATTTTATCATCAAATAAACGTTTCCTGTGCATACGCATGTTCAAGAAATCATGTAGGAGGGTTTGCACTAAGAGGTCGGGTCATGGTTTACCGAACAATATATTTTTTTTAAATGTTTTGAGCAGGGGTTGTGGGGAAGGGGTCGACTGATGGCACAGATTATAGGTAAGGGAATCACTTCATCGTCAAATAGACGTTTCCCGTGCATACGATTTTGTCGTTCAGATTCAGCACGTGTGGACATACCAAGTATTTATCAGTGCATGGTCGTCTACAGGTAAGTTACGTAAAGCAGACGTCACGTTCTAGCGAGAATGAATAATACATCAAATATGCTGCGTTTAAAATCTTTATTAGGCATTCACGTAGTTTTATATTGGCTTGTAAGTTAGTTCTTTTTATTATTACATCATCAAATCTTTAGGTACGTGCCCGTGCAGTAAATGCAACGAATTACACCCACAACGTGTAATTATTCACGGAAATAGCTTTAATTTCATCTCGAAACTTGTAATGCAATAACTGATAAAGAATAGTAGGTTTCTTGAGACTGGGGTTTTTCTAGTTGTTTTTTTGTGGGGGTCTTTGGAGGGGGGCGGGACGTAGCTCAGTGGTACAGCGCTCTTGTGATTCGCGGTCAGTCTAGGATCGATCCCCGTAGGTGAGCCCATTGGACTATTTCTCGTTCCCGCCAGTGCACCACGACTGGTATATCAAAGACCGTGGTATTTGCTATCCTGTCTGTGGGATGGTTGATATAAAAGATCCCTTGCTGCTAATCGAAAAGAGTAGCCCATCAAGTGGCGACAGCGGGTTTCATCTCTCAATATATGTTTGGTCCTTAACCAAATGTCTGATGCCATATATCAATAAATAAAATGTGCTGAGTGCGTCGTTAAATAAAACATTTCCTTCTTTCCCTGTTTGTTTGTTTGATGGTGAGGTCCATGCCTAAATCAAGGTTACTTGTTAGTGGTTTAGTGAAAGTGAAGAGCGTATAGTGGTCTTACGCCTACCCACTGAGTCGTTAAAACTCGCTCTGGGTAGGAGCCGGTACAGGGCTGACAACCCAGTACCTACCAAGCCTTATGTCCGATGGCTTAACCACGACACCATCGATGCCGGTACTTAACATACAACCTACTCCCCGTTTCGTGGGCGTTTATGTAAATGAGACTCAAAAGCCGTCTATTAGCCGATGCCGTCCGTAATCATCTAACAGAGCACAAAGCTAATGACAGAGAGACAAAGACAGACAGGTCGATCTGTATAGACTGAGCTGAATCCCAGAATCCATGAATCCATGAATCTCGCCTCGCCTTAAGGAATATAATAGAATAGATGTTTAAAAAAGTAAAGTTTGTTTTGTTTAACGACACCACTAGAGCACATTGATATATTAATCATCGGCTATTGGATGTCAAACATTTGGTAATTCTGACTTGTAGTCAATAGAGGAAACACGCTATATGTTCTTAATGCAGCAAGGGATCTTTTATATGCACTTACCCACAGACAGGAAAGCACATACCACGGCCTTTGACCAGTTGTGGTGCACTGGTAAGAACGGGGAAAAAACAATCAGTTGAACGAATCCACCTCAAGCGAGCGCTCAACCGACTGAGCTAAATCCCGCCCCAAAATAGATGTTTAACGACACCCCAGCACGAAAAATACATCGTCTATTGTGTGTCAAACTATGGTAAATACAAAACAAATAAAGTGATGATCAACATCAATATAAACATTCAGACTCAAATAAAAACAAAATGTAAAGAACTGTGCAACAAATACAAATATCACAGATTTGTACAATTAAAATTTAGAATAAAAGTCAGTATCACGTAGAAATTGTAATAAAACTTCTGAATGGAATTGAAAGGATTCCATCACATTTCTTTCACCAACTACATTTTTTCTAATTTTAACACTGACAGGCCTCACACCGAGGTGGAGGATCCTTCTTCAAGATAAGTGAATGGGTCAAGTGAATGCGAGCACGACACAAGACTATTCCATCCTTCCTGCACTGCCTGTAGGAGGACTGTCACTCTCTCAGGACTGGCTTGACAACATGGATCTTGTTCGCAACCACACCGTTCCAATCATTTTGCCAAGTCGAAGAGATATCTTGGTTGAAACTATGTTTGAAATCAGTATAGGACACATCAACCCTGGGTAGTCACTAATACCAGGACATTATATCATTAGATCTCCGTGGGTCTGCTGAAAGTAATCGACTCTATTTCCGGTACATTGGATCCACGTGTTTTGAAGACCAGGTGGTCTTTGATGCTCCGATTAGTTTCTGCTACACTGACGGAATGAGCTAACATTTAGTTGCA
This sequence comes from Gigantopelta aegis, assembly GCF_016097555.1. Taxonomy (NCBI): domain Eukaryota; kingdom Metazoa; phylum Mollusca; class Gastropoda; order Neomphalida; family Peltospiridae; genus Gigantopelta; species Gigantopelta aegis. The sequence continues at coordinate 5,373,453 of NC_054707.1, forward strand.
ATCTAGCGGTGTGGACATAATTAATCCGTGAATTAGTACATGCGAAATGTTCAAAGGGCAACCAGCCTAACTGATTTAAAGGTCGAGCAGATAGTTTGGGGCTATAGTTTCTAATTAACGGGACTTCGATCTCACAGCGAAGATATTTTTTGTCCTAAGACGATTGCCGATAATGTTTTTTAACTAACAAAATGTTTGTTTGTTTTGTTTAACGAAACCACTAAAGCAAATTGATTATTAATCGTCGGCTATTGAATGCCAAACATTTGGTTATTCTGACATATAGTTTTAGAGAGGAAACCTGCTACATTTTGCCATTAGTAGCAAGGGATAATTTATATGCACCGTCTCGCAGACATGATAGCACATACCACAGCCATTGATATACCAGTCGTGGTGCTCTAGCTGGAAGCACAATGGGTACACCGACGGGAATCGATCCCAAACCGCCCACGCGTCAAGCGAGCGCTTTACCACTGGGCTACGTCCCGCCCCCTTTAACTAACACGGCCTTGAACATGTCATAGCAAACTGCGTCATGCACGGACTAAACGTTCGTTTTGATGTAGACTTTTGGTATACGTTAGGACTTCAACCTATGTCAAAGCAAACTGCGTAATGCACGGACTAAACGTTCGTTTTGATGTAGACTTTTGGTATACGTTAGGACTTCAACCTATGTCAAAGCAAACTGCGTAATGCACGGACTAAAGGTTCGCTTTGATGTAGACTGTTGGTATACATTAGGACTTCAACCTATGTCATAGCAAACTGCGTCATGCACGGACTAAAAGTTCGTTTTGATGTAGACTTTTGGTATACATTAGGACTTCAACCTATGTCATAGCAAACTGCGTCATGCACGGACTAAACGTTCGTTTTGATGTAGACTTTTTGTATACATTAGGAATTCAAACTATGTCAAAGCAAATTGCGTAATGCACGGACTAAACGTTCGCTTTGATGTAGACTCTTGGTAACACTAGGCCTTCAACCTATGTCATAGCAAACTGCGTAATGCACGGACTAAATGTTCGTTTTGATGTAGACTTTTGGTAACATTAGGACTTCAACCTATGTCATAGCAAACTGCGTCATGCACGGACTAAAGGTTCGTTTTGATGTAGACTTTTGGTATACGTTAGGACTTCAACCTATGTCAAAGCAAACTGCGTAATGCACGGACTAAAGGTTCGTTTTGATGTAGACTTTTGGTATACATTAGGAATTCAAACTATGTCAAAGCAAATTGCGTAATGCACGGACTAAACGTTCGCTTTGATGTAGACTCTTGGTAACACTAGGCCTTCAACCTATGTCATAGCAAACTGCGTAATGCACGGACTAAATGTTCGTTTTGATGTAGACTCTTGGTAACACTAGGCCTTCAACCTATGTCATAGCAAACTGCGTAATGCACGGACTAAATGTTCGTTTTGATGTAGACTTTTGGTAACATTAGGACTTCAACCTATGTCATAGCAAACTGCGTCATGCACGGACTAAAGGTTCGTTTTGATGTAGACTTTTGGTATACGTTAGGACTTCAACCTATGTCAAAGCAAACTGCGTAATGCACGGACTAAAGGTTCGTTTTGATGTAGACTTTTGGTATACATTAGGAATTCAAACTATGTCAAAGCAAATTGCGTAATGCACGGACTAAACGTTCGCTTTGATGTAGACTCTTGGTAACACTAGGCCTTCAACCTATGTCATAGCAAACTGCGTAATGCACGGACTAAATGTTCGTTTTGATGTAGACTTTTGGTAACATTAGGACTTCAACCTATGTCATAGCAAACTGCGTCATGCACGGACTAAACGTTCGTTTTGATGTAGACTTTTGGTATTCATTAGGACTTCAACCTATGTCATAGCAAACTGCGTCATGCACGGACTAAAGGTTCGTTTTGATGTAGACTTTTGGTATACATTAGGACTTCAACCTATGTCATAGCAAACTGCGTAATGCACGGACTAAAGGTTCGTTTTGATGTAGACTTTTGGTATACATTAGGACTTCAACCTATGTCATAGCAAACTGCGTCATGCACGGACTAAAAGTTCGTTTTGATGTAGACTTTTGGTATACATTAGAACTTCAACCTATGTCAAAGCAAATTGCGTCATGCACGGACTAAACGTTCGTTTTGATGTAGACTTTTGGTATACACTAGGACTTCAACCTATGCCATAGCCAATTGCGTAATGCACGAACTAAAGGTTCGCTTTGATGTAGACTTTCGGATGGCATAATGCACGGATGTAGACTTTAGAAGTTTGTTAGCGAATTCCATTAATTGATGAAGAAAAGCATTGGCACGTGCTAAAATGATTTCAAGGAATGGCCTGGTATTTCTAAAACAATTCGATCCAATTTATGTGGTCCTATACCGCATTATCAAAATAGCGATAGCGCACTCTCACACAACTACAGAAATACGTAGAAGGATTTAAAAGGATCGATGTCAACGTTTTAGCACACACACACACACACACACAGAGAGAGAGAGAGAGAGAGAGAGAGAGAGAGAGAGAGAGAGAGAGAGAGAGAGAGAGAGAGAGAGAGAGACACACACACACACACACACACATAACACATACACACACACACACACATACACACAATCTAACCATACGGTGTCTTTGATACACTCTTATTTTGTTGAATAACAACCATATAAAAACTATTCAGCACAAATGTATATTGGTATTACAAGTAAGCTACGTTTACCAGCACACGTATCCGGTCAGCAATAAGGCTGGTAGGTACTGGGTTTGTAGCACGGCACTGGCTCCTACCCACAGCGAGCTTTAATGATAGGTAGTGGCTTTGCACTCTTATACATACTCTAGACCAAGTACATGTTAATAAGACACCGAATATAAGTTTAATGAGTTAACGAGCCATTATACAAAAAAAAATTCCACTTTTGTCTGGAGTCTGATTTTCCACTCGCTGACAATGTAATATGGACTTGGCCTAATTTATGATTCCAATAAATCTAGACGTGTTTTGGTGTTCCAGATTGTGTTTAGTTTGTTTAACGACACACTAGAGCATATTGATTTATTAATCATCGGCTATTGGATGTCAAACATTTGGTAATTCTGACATATAGTCTTTGAGCGGAAACCCGCTACATTTTTTCAATTAGTAGAAAGGAATCTTTTATATGCACCATCCCACAGACAGGATACCACATACCACGGCCTTTGATATACCAGTTGTGGTGCATTGGCTGGCACGAGAATGGTGTGCCAGAAGACTGTAAATTGAGGAGGTTGGGGTAATTTGATATGCGTGCCTCTATCCACACATGGCCCAGGCACCTCAAGGCAAGGCCAGTGGCTGAGCATCGGATAGAGTGTTAATTCATTTAGGGTCAATTTTGAGTTAGTTTATAATGGGGGGGGGGGAGAGGGATTTTGTCGGCGTCAACCAAAACTAAAACTAAAATATATCAATTTTATAACTGTAAATTAATTCATTTATACTTATTTTAGTGCTTATATCCAATTTAGGTTCAAAAACTCTGTCCTGGAAAACACACCTCAGCTATATGGCCTGTCTGTGCGGGACAGAGGGTTAATGGCTAGTTGTTAATGGTTAATGAGAGAGATTTGAATTAAACCAACTCTGAGTGTGGCTGGAACCGGGGTGCGAACCCTGTACCTACCAGCCTTATGTCCGATGGCTTAACCACGACACCATGGAGGCCGGTGACTGTAAATATTAGTTAACACAGTATATACCAATGCACTTTTTAAACAAAATGGGTTAGGTTGTTGTTGTTGTTTTGTTTGTGTGTTTTTTTGTTGTGGTTGTTTAATTTAGTATCCACAGATCAGTGACAATTTCAGGATTAATATGGGTTAGACTGCATGTTAATTTTCTTTCAAGAATTCCGATATCATGACACAAAACAAAAGCAAAGGATGATGACACAAACATGCCATGATTACATGCCTCGTGGGTTAATTAAGTTCACAACCCGCGGCACAGGAGTGAAAGACAAAAGACAAAACTATTCATGATGGTTATTTATACTTCGTACGCATTGACCAACCATCACATCACTATTGATAATTACATATTCTAATTATACCCATAAAACGACGTAATAAGATTGCTAGAACCCATAACAATCCGAGAAATCAAACTCGTTTCATCAGTTATAATATTCATCCGCTCTTAAACCTCGTGAGAAAAACTTTATGACAGACACTGAATGGCTGTTTCGTGATATTTTATTGAGCTGAATTATTTTGATCTCACCGAATATTGTATTTCATCATCTGGGGTAAAATGCGACGAATTAAACCCGGTATCAGGCTGTATTTGAGATATGTCACCAGAACATCTATGTCATATCGTGCAACGATAATGAGTACTTTGTAACATCATTACAAGGGCGGGAAAGTGAGTATAGGAATAAGATAGGAATGCATTTGATTTCTTTTCAACTTCATTCCACTGTGGCTATATACAGTTAATGTTCAGATAGATAGACAGACACACAGACAGGCACATACACACACAACAACATATATATATATCTATATATATATATATATGGAGAGAGAGAGAGAGAGAGAGAGAGAGAGAGAGAGAGAGAGAGAGAGAGAGAGAGAGAGAGAGAGAGAGAGAGAGAGATATATATATATATATATATATATAAAGAGACAGACAGACAGACAGACAGACACATACATATAGATAGAGATAGATAGATAGATAGATAGATAGATAGATAGATAGAGAGAGAGAGAGAGGGGGGGGTGGAGATAGGGAGGGGTAGAGAGAGAGAGAGACATATAGACAGGCAGACAGGCAGACAGTCGTAGAAGTCGTTAGTTAGGCGAATTGGTCAACCCCGTCGTGCAAGTTGGTAGTCTAAGCCTAGTATTAGTTGTAACGTACGCCTGCAGTACATGAGCACTCAACATCATTCTTGATGCTTTTTTGTCTGTATTCAAACCAGTGCTCCATGATATATATATCAAAGGTCATATTATATTTATTAATGCGCACGTCTTGCACTCTACTTACGTCCCCAGCTTGTGTTGAGATATATTCCAAGTGCAAAGAGATATACGCTTCGTTTCATGATCTTAAAGAACATCTGACATGGTGTCATCCCCTGTTTGTGCATGCTCCGAAAAGAGAAATTCATCGATGTCCCCATTATGAAGATAAACCTGAAATTAAAACAGAGTGAGTTACGGTATAATTATCTCAAGAAGATATGTTATTTTTCAATTGTTCTCTTTTTTATCAGCAATCGATTCACCTTTAACAATAATAGTATAACTGTTATATGCGTTTGTTGTGAAGTGAATGACCTGAAAGTGTAAAGGTGCGTTTCCGTGGGAATTCGTTTTGTAACGAATTGTAATCGTCAGAAATAACACACAGTGAAGTCCGTATTAAGCAGCCACACAAAAGGAACGTCAAATGGTTTCTGCATAATAATATCCAGTTTGAATATGTTAGTTCAGTAATGTGGAAGATTAAAAAAGCTACCCCATGTGGGGTTTTAATAGAGGTGGTCACTTAAACAGAGGCGACTACATAATTTTTTTAATTTTTTATTTTTTTTTGTGGGGGGGTCTAATTATTAGTGCATTTTTAATATTTATATTTTAAGTGTCTCAATGGAACAAATCGTTTCCGCGTGTTGCACCGTTAAAGCGTGCCTTTATCGTACTTGCGCAAAGAAAGCTGTAATAATTGCGCAATGCGCTACACAAATATGAGAACTAAAATTGAAAAAGACAACCTTGATTCAAAGAAAAACATGATAAAAGAGAAGAACATATTAAAAACAAAGGTAAAGCTGAATATGAAATTGTACTTAATTGGCTTAAAGAAGTAAAATGAATATAATGTCAGGCTGTAATCCGCGAGTAGATAGTTTGTACTCGATCTCGCCCAAAGAAAACATGTTGGCCGAGTGATCGACCGGTCGACCATTACTCCCACCTCGCCCACCCATCCACCCACCCAATCCCTATTACACATAAATTCTTAATTTCACATACCCATCTACACCCACTTACTCGCCCAAACCCACCCACCTACATCCTCCCTCAGTCAATCAATCAGTCAGTCAGCCAGTCAGTCACTCAGTGAGTCAGTCAGTCAATCAGTCAGTCAGTCAGTCAGTCAATCACTCACTCAGTCAGCGAGCCAGTGAATGAATAATCAATTAGTCAAGACAAGACAAGACAAGACACGATTTTATACACTCAGGCCGTATTCTACGGCATATGAGGACATGTGTTCAATGGTAGGACATGGTTTACAGGAGCAAAACCAGTATAATTATAATATTGGTAGTAGTACACAGGGTTTGAAGTACGTTGTCAGAGGGGCATTGCGATTATTGTCTTAGAGGGGCATGGGATCAGGAGGGCACCACGACAGTCTGTCAGCCATCCAGCCAGCCGACCAGCGAGTATGTTAGTGAATCAATAACCAGTCAGTCAGCGAGTAAGTGAGTGAGTGAGTGATTAAGTGAGTAAGTGAGTGAATGAATGTTTAACGACAACCCAAAACCAAAAAACTACATCGGCTACCGGGTGTAAGCTACGGTAAATGTGAAAATGAAGTGATGATCAGATATCAGTATAAAATTGAAAGTTAAAGTAAAACGTAGTATAAAGAGGTCAGACCATGAAAACGGTGCATGGAGCTGTCGTAAACAAACCGATATTGCGACGAATGATCAACACAAAACGAAATATAATATTTAAGAAACATTTATCACAGATGCTTATAGAACTCGTTTTGAAATTTCCAAGAGAAACCCCCAAAACAACAACCTTGCTTTCCTCTCAAAGCGTGTATAGTGTTGTCACGGGTCTCAATTATAGTCGTAAAGAAAAACTTGATTTCAAGAACAGTCATCCTCACACTGTCACAGACACAACCACAAATCACTTACTGGTAACTAATAAAGCAAACATCCAGTTGAAAATGGTCCATCAAGATAAAGCCATGAGAACGTCGTCAACCCTGCACCATGATGAGCTACAGGATATCAGTGAATAGTGGGGGCGGGACGTAAGGGTCCATCAAGATAAACCCATGAGAACGTTGCCAACCCTGCACCATGATGAGCAACAGGATATCAGTGAATAGTGGGGGCGGGACGTAATGGTCCATCAAGATAAACCCATGAGAACGTTGCCAACCCTGCACCATGATGAGCAACAGGATATCAATGAATAGTGGGGGCGAGACAAAATGGTCCATCAAGATAAACCCATGAGAACGTTGCCAATCCTGCACCATGATGAGCAACAGGATATCAATGAATAGTGGGGGCGGGACAAAATGGTCCATCAAGATAAACCCATGAGAACGTTGCCAACCCTGCACCATGATGAGCAACAGGATATCAATGAATAGTGGGGGCGAGACGTAGCCCAATGGTAAAGCGTTCGCTTGATGTGCGGTCAGTCTAGGATCGATCGCCGTGAGTGGACCTATTCGGCTATTTCTCGTTCCAGCCAGTGCTCCACAACTGATGTAACAAAGGCAGTGGTATGTGCTATTAGGTCTGTGGGATGGTGCATATAAAAGATCCCTTGCTGCTAATCGAAAAGAGTAGCCCATGAAGTGGCGACAGCGGGTTTCCTCTCTCAATATCTGCGTGGTCTTTAACCGTGTGTCTGATGCCATATAACAATAAATAAAATGTGCTGAGTGCGCCGTTAAATAAAACGTTTCCTTCCTTCAATCAATCACTTACACATCCCCTAGTTTATTTCCATGCGTCCTTCCTTCCGTCCGTCCATATTTAGCGAACCTTGTTGTTTATGTAAACAAAATAAACGAGAATACCGACCATGGAAACACGAGGTCCGCCACAGTGAGCCCGTTCCAGGGTGGGTGCTCGAAGAACCAGTATCCACCGCCGCCATAGTTGACGAATATCATGACCACCAGACACAACCTGCAGAAACAGAAAACAACTAGCGTGAATTTCCGTTCACTTCTGCGTGCATCCCAATACAATATCTATGTCAGAAGATATTATGTGCAAAAGGTAGTACAATATCGAGAGGTTCACCTGGCTGTTCTTTTTAAAAAGTACAGTTGCTTGGTAACTAACAAGCCAAAATATTTAATTAAATATGGCCACAAAAAATGGAGTTATCTACCCCTAAGCCAGAACACCACCTCATTTCGTTTTAAGTGACAGCATACCACAATAATTAGTACGATTGTTGTCGTTTAGTAATTAAAAATAAGAAATACTTTCAAACTTCATGGTTTATTTAATTACCACGATCTTTTTTCCCAATTTCAGCATTCAAGCTATCTTTTTCCCAAATCACCTAATGTGATTTAACGTTGAATTTGGCGAATACATTAATTTTATTACCAATTACCCCAAAACTGATTTGAAAACCGTGTGTCGTCTGTATAACGTAAAACTTTGTTTTTAAAATTCTTTTTACTTGAATGTTAATTGAATTTAAATTACAATTTTTTTTTTCTCATCAAATTTACCAAATTGGTAATATTTTTTAGCGTCCAGCTCAAACCCTAATTCAATGCATTTACAACGTTCTTTACTGTGAATAGATGTCACAAAACAGTAATATATAGAACAAAAACTGTTACAGCACCCGCGAAAAGCATCCAGAGATCGCAAGCGTTTTTTCTTGGGAGGTTCCTTTTCGTTTTCCGGTGGGTGAGTCGGCGGACCCCCGTTCTCGACTTGAGCGTCAGGTTTGTCAGAGTTGACACTCTGAAAGAAATATAATAATATTCTGCTACTTCACGTCACACGAGTTCAGTACATGCTGACTAGAGTTAAAGTTTGTCTGTTTAACGACATCGCTAGAGTAAATTGATTTATTAATCA